>NC_051225.1:10276755-10326755 GCF_015220715.1 Pygocentrus nattereri
TCTCTGTTAGGCTCCAAATTGGATTCTGGCTCTGGTGGCTGAAACATGTTTGGCTGTAGCTACAAGTCCAATAAAGCTGCTAGACAGAGCGTCCATTTTTCAGGTCGTAGTGCTATTTTACGCTTTACATTGAAATGAAAGTGAATTCCGTGTGTTTGTTTCGGCTGAAGCTTGGCTAGATGTTTCATTTTAAGACAAGAGAAGCCTTGCTGCTTAACCCAAGTGTGCTAACGGCTTATTTGTATTATATTACAGCGTATTTAATGATCGAAATTCGGCTGGGTTGTGAATGGCACAATTTTTTTGCAGTATGACGAGCTCAGCTCACATTTATTTCTGATTTACATGGATTTTAAGCATTAAATGGTTCTATATAGAACTCATGATTCTAAAAAGAACCCTTAAAGAACCATCTGTTTTTAGATTGTAGAGGTTTATAGGTCCACACGCAAAAACTGATTGACTCCCTTGGATTTGAGCCTTTATACATGCATAATGAAGTGTAATCAGACCTGTTCTGAGGTGTTAGAAGGTGTAACATGCTAAGCTACTCCCATCTGCTACTATGACAGCTCTACACACCATAACTAACAGTTTATTAGTTAAATATCGACACTGTCAGTTTATGTCATGTTATTATTGGCGTTTTCTCTAGCTGTGAGTTTCCCGTTGCCATGTCATAATCATTAGCATATCGCTGTTGTCTGAACAAAACCTTGTATCTCCAAAATGATAGCTTTACAGGAGAAGGAAAAAACATACTTTACTCTTAATGTAAGTCAGTGGAACCAGAATTTTTTTCAAGTCATTTTGGGCCGTTTCTTTTGATCCACTAGTCATGAAATTCACACACAATATACAACAACGGGTATTTTCAAATTATGTCAAAAACTGAAAAACGACAACAATGGAGTTACAAGGTTTTGTTTTGTCAGCAGTGGCATGTTAGTATATTGGACAATGATAGATTTTTAACTATGTGATGGACACTAAGCTGCTGTGTAGTTTTTAAAGAAAAAATGCAAAGATTTGGTTATAAAAACACAATAATCCATCCAAAAGTCATGAGCTATTTAAATAGCACGTCTTGAGTGCAGTGAGTCCTTAATACTTGGTTGTTTTCGGGCCCTGATTGTTATTTTGCTTTACTTACTTCAACATTTGTCTCAGCTGAACTGCTTGAACTGACAATATATTTCCAGTGTTGAAATCTGGAATAGCGTATTGTTAAGCTTGTCCGTTGTAATTCTCTTCTGTGCTTTGACAAAAAGGGTAATGTTTAAGCACTGAGGTTAATAACCAACTCCCTGGCACAATTGAGTGTTTTTCAAGTGGAGAGGACCAGCCTTAATTGTTGGCACAGTGAGATTACTTATCTGTATTTAATGACTAATGCAGGCTACCGAGGGGTGTAGCACACAGGCCATGTTCAGCAGCAGTTTCCCAGGTAGCTCTTGCTCTCTTCACTCACACAGAAGGTGACACATTGGTCGCTCCTCCTTGCTGCTGCCCTACCAAAGTCTACATTACACTCTGCTATGCTCACTATGTCGGAGGGCTTGAATTAATGCCTGATTTTAATCTATTAAGTAGTTTTTTATGTGTCTGGATGATTTGATGAGCATCACTGAGTAATTTTTGTATTTATCTTACTTTGAAGTTTAAAGTTCTTTGTTTCCCCTTCCTTTTAAGGCTGATGGAGGTTGAAACCCTTTTTGATACTGCTGTGTTCTTTAGCTGGTTCGAACATAGCCGAACAACAGCTGTTTGTATGGACATGTGAGATGGCACATCTGTCTAAGCCTTTAATTCAAACACTTTGTCATATCCTGACTGCCTCCCTATTAAGGGGTGCAAGCAAGCTATAACAAATGTCCAATGTATGTGCACTGAAACCTTGAGGTGTGTTTGGGCATTATGGGAAAATGTCATATCAGAATATTTCAAGATGTTTTTCACAATACGCCAGACATTTCTATTTTTATGACCTCTGATCAGTTCAAACGGACAAAGTAAGCTCCTGTTTTAAAAATACTATTAAAAACTGAATTCATTTATTTGCGTACACCATTTTACACACTGCACTGCACTAAATCTAGTTAAACAGTACTGATTTATGCTCTCTTTGTAAACAAACATGCAATTAGTAAGTATTTTATTAACCCCTTAAATGGCCAGGGCCCACTGGCAGGCCCTACTTTATTACACACTTCTCTAACCAAACAATAGCTCAACCGATTTGCATTGAAGTCCCTGTAATTATTGAATCATAAACCTTGGTATGCAGTACGCCTGGGTTAAGTTAAGGGGTTAAGTTCTGATGAGATCCACAATATGCTCAGCAAGGCATATTGGCACATACTGTGTTACTTGTCATGATAATGATAAATATTATCATATTACCCAGCTCTGCTTTAACATTGTTTTGGTTCTGAGCTGTGAAGTTGCTCGGAAGCTATTTATGTTAATGCTTGGTGGAAAATATCTTTAAAGGCTCATCTCCTTTCTGGGCCTTTGCCAGTTCGGTAGCTTTGATAGCTCTGTCTTTTATGTGCTCCAATGAATCACAGCTATGAGTAACATGCTCTGAGCTTTATTCAGCCAGCAAACCTTTTGCTATGATACAGTATTTAGAGAGTCCTTGGCTCATAGGCTTGTATTTGTGCGGTGGAGGGTAACATTTATCATATCCCTACACCTTATTACTGATAAGCAGCTAAAAGAGTGAAGAGCCTGCATGAAAAAGGTGATGCCGTTCATTACAGCTAAGTGAACTTTGAAGTGCGAGAGTTGGCATGTTGCTCTCAGATGTTGCTTAGTGCTGCAGTATGCTGTAGCTTCTTTGACAGGTTTCTGATCTCAAACAGCCTGATATTCTTTAATGTAGAACAAATGATTTGGAAGGTTTTTTTTATGTTTTCTCATTTTGAGATTGAAGAGCTGATCATTAGAGATAAACTATGAGCCCTTTCTCACTTCTATCATAGTTGCCCACACAAAGTGTTTAATTAGAAGTACTTCTAGTGTTCGTTAGTACTGGTGAGAGCTGCATGGTACTGACAGAAATGCTAGTATTGTGATTGTAGTTCAATATGCCTTGCCGTGTATTAAAATGCAATGGTGCATCGAAAAAGTCACAGGTTTATAAAAATCGCATTATATTTGTTATCTGGACTAAAACTGTTTACTGTTTTTTTGCACAGATTCCCACTGAAGCACATATATGGAATTGTGATTTGTCGAGATGTCTACCATACAGAGTAAAAAACACGTGATTTATTTGAGAGCTAATTTGCATATTTGCGCCTTCTGCAGTGTAGGCATCGCAAAGACCAATGTTGCTAGGCTTTAAGCCTATTCTCATTAAGTCTGATTTTTATAGATAAAAACAGATATTAAGACTTCAAAACAAATACATGTCTATTAATACCATCTTTCATATTAACTACAGCACGATTTTCTGTGTTGTACCAACGTGTTAGTCGCACTGACGTATCAGAGCTCTGTTGTCATTGTTGCAGTCCAAGAAAATGTACCAGCAATGCCTCATATTCCCCCAATCATACTGTCAGAATCACTAATTCTAAAGCTTCAGCTCAGCTTCAGGCAGTGGGGCTCCCTACCTGTGGTTTTGTCTTTTTAAGTATTTAGTAGTTTAGTGTTAAGCCAATGTTTGTGCCTGTTGCTGCAGTGCCTAAAAAGGGATTGGCAACATGCGTCTCCGAGCATGCTCTTCTGCTGCCCTGTAGCGGCTCCACAGCAGAATTAGATTTTCAAAAAAATAAGATAATCCTCTTTTGCAGTAAAATAAAGCTCTACTTTATTTTTTTAACAATACATGGTCTTAAATGCTGGAGTTAATTTAGCCCGTATCTGCTAATTCACCCTTTATCCCAGGAAATTGGCATGCAGACTGCTGGTCACCATAGCAACACCAACAACAATCTCACCTAGCTAGTAGCTAACGAAAAGACGAAGATTTAAGACGAACATTGATCATTTGGAAACGAATGGAATTTGAATTTATAAGCACTCCAGCTGGTTTTCTGATGCTTTTAATCTGCGATGAGAAACTGTCAAACACTAAAGTCTCGAAGCTGATGTCAGTTTCACGTTTGCCAGCTTCTCGTTTGAATTTTCACATTCCACCTTATATGATGCAACAGTTAGCTACATAGTGAGCTACAATCTGGTGCCTCAGGCACCATTTAAGGTGAACAGGAAAATTAGCAGAAACTGGTGAATAAGAATCTGACTTCAACCTCATAAAAAGTCAAAACATTTTACAAGAAAACATTCCACTTCTGCGAACAGTTTCCTACCGGAGATAGAAGAAAAGTGACATTTAAATGTCGTGGCTCCTAGGGTGGTTAGATTTTTGGTGAAACTTGACAAAATGGCTCTTCTTCACGTTTGGTTTGCCAACCCCAGGTCTAACAGAAATGATGAATTAGTCAGGGATGTTGCTTGAGAATTCAGTTTTTTCTTTCTTGTACTTGTTGTGAAGGTTTTGTTCCATAAAAATATAAAAACCAGTCAGAAAAAAAAGTGCTTAGTATGGATAGGCCTTTAATTAAGGATATGTTATGAAGTCTTAGTTCTGAAGGGTAGATAACCTCACTGGTGTGAAGAAATGTTTGATTTAAAAAATTTTTTTTTTTTTATTGTTTTGACTTAACAGGCATTAACCCCCCCTATCGGCAAAAGCAGTGGTCCTTGAAGACCCATAACAGCCAAATGCTTGGAGAGAGGTAACGCCTTGTAGTGTGTGTTAAAGCAAGGCTCTCCAGAACAGTTTGGCAAGCTGCTGTGGTGGGCTTCCACACCTGACTAAGGCTCCAGTGTGTGCCTGGCCAACTGAAACATTCCAGTTAGACCCATCTGGGTGTCAGGCCGCGTCACAGCATGGCCTCCTCCTGCCTGCAGCCTGTAATGAAGCTTTAATGCCTGTCATTAGTCTTAATGCGCTAGCGGGATTATTGTGAATTACTGTCAGCGTTGGGTGGGTCAGCAGAGATTGGGGGATTTGCTGTACATGGAAAGTGTTGTTTTCATTCTCTTGGCAGATAGGAGTTGCAATTGATTGATGCTAAAAGGCTTCTTCAGCATCTGATCTTGGGAATGTTTCTTTGCAAAAAGAATCATTGGTACTGCAAACCTCATCATAAGGTGTGACTGTATTTGGAAGTAAAGGCACACTGAAGATATTTGATTTCCCATAGTCACTCAGCCTTTGTTTTTAAATCTCTTTGAGAGTTTCACCCAACATGTGGACCTATTAGCCAAGATGCCTTACTTTGCAGTTGAGTTGATGTTTCAGTTTATTTTAATATTGCTTATGAAGTTGCAAGTGCTGTAATCCACTTAAAGCTAGGCTTGTTATTCTGATACTTATCTTTTAAATTAATTGGTAGTTACTGTGAAACTAATGTGCAAGTTGTGTAGTTGGGATGCTGGGAAATTGAAGTGTAGACTTTCATATGGACCCATTGGGTTTAAGGGGGTTATATCTTAGTAGTAATTAGATGATCTGTAATGACTGTAGGCTGAACACAGTAGCCTTGGTCATTCATTGTTGTATTACATGTGTTTTATCCCTGCTTTTTAGGCTGTTTGCTCTGCAGGCTTGTTAGAATCATTGTGGCAGGCTGACCTTATCTGGCCTGGCCGGCTGCTGGTGTCCTCCCTGGCCAAGCCAGGCTGCATTCCCAGGGTGCTTTCATGACTCCACACAGCCCTCTGGTCGCAGTGTGGCTTCACTCAAACTCCAAGCATGGCAAGTTCTCCTTACTTCTCCCGCTGTCTGTACTCTTTCAAGACCACACAGCATTTAGCGTACTTTCTGTACACAGCGCAGAAGGAGCTTCCATGTATTATTGAACCACACTTCTGTAGTTCCTTTAAAAACCTTTCCCATTGAATGGAAAACAAGTTGGTAAATTTTACAGGGTGTTGTGACCCTCACATGCTTCAGTGCATGGAATTACTGGGTTCACAAGCCTCTTTGTTAGTGTTGCTTTTCATAATTGTGCTAACGATAGGCCCCTCTGTATAACCGTTCACACAATTTTCCATGGTGGTGCATGAATGCTTTTGTGTTCCTGTATTGACTCATTCTTCCCAACAGATTCTTATGAATGGCACTCTTCAGCTTGCAATAGTGTTACAAAGTCTCTCTGTAAATCCTCTTCCCTTTTCTTGGAATGCTTTATCTCCCATGCTGTGAGGCAAGTACAATCAGAGCCATAGAAATTGGCGATGGTAATGAAGGCTGGTACAGTACTAATAGGAGGGTGTTTCTGGAACATTCCGTTCTTGTAGTACTCATAGTGCTTTTTTTGCACCCCCCCTTATCTCTTTACGGTTTATGAAAGGTTTTGCGATTTGTCAGTAATTATTTAGCATTTTATGGCTTCATCAGTAGGATTTTGATAGTTAAATTTATATAAAAAAGAGTAACCTGTAATCTGTGACGTAAGGATCAGATTATTTGAAAGCATTTTATTACTGATAGCCTTTTTTAATGTTTTGCTGTATTTGGTGCTGTTTTTTAGCCTCAAAGCAAGCACAGTTACTGGCTGTGGCTCCATTTCTTCAGATCAGCCGAAGTTGGTTTGAGGAGAGCTGTAAGACTGCAGTATCGCTACATGCACAGTGATTAGCCTTTATCCCACTTCTTATCACACTTGTTCTTCCCCTCCACTCCTGAATGCAAGTGTACTGTGAAGGAAACAGGAGGCTCTTTATTTAGGCCAAACGAGTGACTCCAGATGCTCTTTCAGCATTTACACACACGCAGTCGGCCGGCACCTGACCAAACCACCAAGCAGTTGCTTCAGTGCTCAGTCCCAAAGGTCTGTGCATTCACTCCCCACAGCCAGCCAAATATTTGAATGTTCAATTATGTGTGTGTGTGTGTGTGTGTGTATATATGTATGTATGTATATATATATATATATATATATATATATATATATATATATATATATATATATATATATATATATATATGTATATACACACACACACTTTATTAGGTACACCTTGCTAGTAAAAGTTTGGACCCCCTTTTGCCTTCAGAACTGCCTTAATTCTTCTTGGCATACATTCAACAAGGTGTTGGAAACATTCCTCAGAGATTTTGGCTGGTTCTTTGAGTTACTGTTGCCTTTCTATCATCTCGAACCAGTCTGCCCATTCTCCTCTGACCTCTCACATGAACAAGGCATTTTTCGTCCGCACAACTGCCGCTCACTGGATATTTTCTCTTTTTCGGACCGTTCTCTGTAAACCCTAGAGATGGTTGTGCATGAAAATCCCAGTAGATCAGCAGTTTCTGAAATACTCAGACCAGCCCGTCTGGCACCAGCAACCACGCCACGTTCAAAGTCATTTAAATCACCTTTCTTCCCCCATTCTGATGCTCGGTTTGCATTTCAGCAAGTTGTCTTATCCACCTCTACATGCGTAAATGCATTGAGTTGCGGCCATGTGATTGGCTGATTAGCTATTTGTGTTAACAAGCAATTGAACAGGTGTTCCTAATAAAGTTGTTGGTGAGTGTATGTGTGTGTGTATATGTATATGTGTGTGTGTGTGTATGTGTGTGTATATATATATATATATATATATATATATATATATATATATATATATATATATATATATATATATATAATTTTTATTTTCGTGGGTTTGGGAGAAACCTGGTCAGCTTGAGGTCACAGTCCATAACGCTGCATTATTTTAATTATTGTAAATATTTATTTTCTTCAAAAAACAGAACTGCTTACAATGCGGTGTGGAAATGCCACAATTCATTTTGTCAGCACATTCTTGTACTATTTTTACATTTTAATTGCACTGTTAAAATATGGAAATATATTCATAGCATGAACGTCATGCTAACGTTGTACTAGACGGTACACTCCCTGGGAGGCTGCTGTACTGCGCCCTTGCTGGTGCCACACCATGCATGCACTGTGTTGTTATCCCTGGCTTGCCACTAAGAGAGGCTAGTGGGTCTGGTAGATAGAGCGCAGCCATGCTGTGAGCACCATAGCGCTCTGCGAGGAAAGCAGATTCAGATTTTAGTTTGGATGAAGTCGCAGATATGCTTTCCATATGATCGACGAACAACGATTTTTTTCCAGCCCCATACCACTTACATACACTTTTTCCAGTATATATCCTTTTTGGGACCCAGAACCACATCATTCTGGGATTCCCAAATGTCCTAAAATGTCTGGGATTTAGCTTTGCCCTCATGTTGACATTTACTTCTTATAGTCTGCCCTTTTCCATCCTATTGCCCCCAGTGTTATTTTGTTTTAGTAAAAAAAAACACCCTAACAAACTGCCACAATGCATTACTAAGTTCTAGTTTTTATTGTAGGGCACTACATCAACTGAAGGTTTACAAGTGCATGGTGATTCTTTCTTTTGTACTTTTGACTCTCTGGAGAAACACTGCAAAAACAGCAGCTCTGTACAGTTAAAAATAAAGGCCCTAATGTGTTTACTGCCTGCTGCTCATCATGCAGCGAAAACGCTGGCTGGTAACTGTTAGGTATTGCAGATATTGTGGAAAATATCTAAAAACTAAATGGATAGCCTATTTAAGTTTTATGTCAACAATAAAGGCAGAGTCGCACTTCTTTTAAACAGTGACAGAAAACATGGTAGCACACAGAAAGCCCCAACTCCATATGCTGACCCATTGTACAGTGGCCAATGTGTACAGGAAAGATTAAAAGCTGCAGACATCACCAAAGTTTCTGAATGTGTAGCTGATGATTCATTAGGATGACCTTGAAGGAACATAAACTTTCTGGACTCTACCAAACTTGGTGATGTTTCTTTCACCCCCTCACAGTCCCAGCTCTGCATTTAGCTAGCTCTTTTGTGTTGGCTCGACTTGTGCTGACACTCTACCCTGAGCCTTGCTTCTTCCCTCTGTGTTTGTCCCTGCCTAACTTTGGCATGTGACTGTTTGAACTGCATTCTGATACTCGTCCTGAAAGAGGATCAGTGTCAGAGCCGTGCTAAGAATAAAGCTCTTGTCTTACTGGAATGCTGCCTGTGGCATAGTAAATGACTTATGAACTGTACACAACAATGACTTGAAAAGAGGGGCGGTAGCAACTATGTGATCGTTGGTTCGATTTGGTCCTCCCTTAGTGGAGCCTTTATAGAGCTATCTACACTGGCCCTTACTGAATTACTTCCTGTTGGCGAGCTGTGGTGTCAATCTTTTGTGTGTTCAGTGCAATTGTGATTTAGGCTTATCATGTGTAACATAATGAAGGTTTCAAGGGCTAAATCGCTTGATTTTGGCCATCTGTTTAGCACACAGTTTAAATGGGTTGTGGGTAGGTCAGACATGCTCATTTGATCTGGCTTTATTATAGATGCCCTTTTTTGATGTCGGTCAAAGATCACTCTTTCGCAGGGCGGTGCCCAGGTCATGTGGGGCATGTCTATATGACATAGCAAAATATTTGTGTCCTGTCATGTTTGTCTTGGCATGAATCTCTGCTTTTTTTCTACGGTGTGTCCAGAGCACAGTGGACAAATACCTTTTAGCACTCAGCAGGGGAGTGGAGGGAATCCCTGTGTTTGCCTCAGTGTCACTGAGCTAATCAGATTGGCCTCCTTTCTCAGAGCTCCAGGTGGGGCATTTCAGCATCGCCCTCCCCCACCCCAGTCAGGCTAATGCTTGGCATGTGACTAGCAAATAGGGCGTGCTGCTTTTACAACCACCTGTTATCTAGTTTTCTACTCTAGCAAGGTGTTAAGGAATGCACACATTCTTTCTACACCACTAGTAGATGTTTCATGCACATTGCAAAAGACTAGTCCAGTGGCTAAATGTTTGCATGCCGTTAATGAAAGAGTCAGACAAATGGTGTTGTGAAATATTTTTGGAATTGTGAGAAGAGTAAGTGCTGCCCGTCTCATAGGAATGTAGGCTGTGAGCAGGGGTGCAGGGTTATGCTTGTAAATAGTTGGCTTGGAATATACATGGGATTTGTTCCAAAGTAAGCCCTGCTGCTGTGCTTTGGAAAGTCCTAGGAGTAGCTCTGAGCTGCTAGTGGACAGGAGATAAGTCTAAATGGCCAAAATCCAGCGGCACCCCCTTCCCCCTCCCCCACCACCCCTCCAAAAAGCAGGTAGTCTGAGATGTCTCAGATATTTTACCTCATGACACATCCAAGCACCTTGTCTCTTTTTGACTTCTTAATGCCCTATTAAGGTTTAATAGGGATAAGTTATAGCTGATAAAGTTGAAAAACAGAGACAGGCCTCTTAATTGCACCAAACTCAGCAGACAAGTCAAACGAGAATTATGTAGGCAGATAAAGTATATTAGATTTGGCAGTGACGTCCAAATATTTTCCTCACCAGATCCCTGAAGATTTGAAGGACTAGACCAATGCACAAGTTTAAAGGCACAAATAGCTCAGGAAAAGATGCATTAGGGGAGTAAGTTTGAATAAAATCTCTCATAGAAAGCAGAAAAAGAAAACTTTGAGACACAGATAATCTTGTGCTGCTTCAGAACTCACCTGCTTTTCATCAGTTTATTCTTGTTGAGTTGCACTATGGTTTCACCCTTTTTCACCGCAGAAAAAAAGGTGATTTGTGCTTCCATGCCAATCTTTCCAACGATACTGTTTTGAGAGTGGCCAACCCATATCAGGGGGTTCAGCCTCCCACCGTCCACCGTGCTATCTCCCTGTGTGTAACCTCATCCCCTTGCCTGCAGCTAACAGCAGGGAGTCCAGCATTTGCTTTATCAGGATAACAACCTCACTCTCTGTGGGAAAGTATAGACCAGCTCTGCTCCAATCAACAAGAACTGATCTACAATAATAATTATCAGTATCACTACACTGTTGCTTTAGAGGAGACTCTTGGCCTTACAAATACATACACAGATTTGAGCTTTTCTGCATGTGGTATTTCTCCATCACTGCGCTGTGCTTTGTTTACAGCTCCAAATCATATCTGTCAGTAAGCAATCATAGTGTTTCATGTCTTACTGTATATAATTATATCGGATACACTGAAATAAAAAAAAATCCCTGGCTGAAAAAATCAGCACACAGTGGGCCAAAAACTGCAAAAAGCTGACAATAGATAAAATCTTTTCACTTATATTTATTGTAGTATAGGATACAGTACAAGCCACACAATTTAATGTCCTCAACAGCAGAGAATGGTCATTCAAGGCAGTGGATTCCCAAATTTTTAGTTTTGCACAGTTGCTCTGCCATTTGTGAATTCTTTTCATCTTTCAACAAACTTTGGGCACAAATGGTATTGCAGTGCCGGCTGTTTGTCACTTTACTTCTTTTGCTGGACTCTCTCTATTGAGCTGGAAGTTGATTTTTTTTTTTTTTTTTTTTAAGTGGTATCAAACCTAAAATGAAGAAGTACCTTCAGAAAACATGAAGAGGCCTCTTTCTGTTATTATTATTCCCAAACTGGGGAACCCAAAAAATTAGAAAATGTATCTCATTAGCTTTTAATCAAAATTCAGTGTCTTTTTTTGTAGTTATTCTTTTAAATCTTCAAATATTTTTAGATCATGAATAGAGATTATAAATCAGTTGCTTAATGTCCCTCGAAGAAATTGCAGCTCTACATGGCTGAACTGTTCACTATTTAGCTGCTGCTGCTCTAAGTGTTCTAAACATGCTCTAAACATACCTGCACTGAAAGACAAGAGCATGAAGGGAACAAACAATGTTAAAACACATTTCTCATGTTCATTGCCTTTAAAATTATTTGCAAAGGCTTTTATTTTGACACTTTATTGTAGTCTTGTTTGATCCATGTTATCTTCTCCTAAGATTTTCAACCCTAAAGTGCTGTTTTTGACTATTTTTGGCTGAAAATTATTTTTTTTTTTTTAATTGGGGATTTGATAGGGATTTTGGTGATCCCTAGGCAATATTATTGGTTAAGTGAATTTTTAGCTTTTTGAAATCTGTTTTTGTTTAGAGGTGGCGTGGTGGGTAGTGCTGTTGCCTCACAGCAAGGAGGGCCTGGGTTCGAGTCCCTGGCTGGGTGACCAGGGTCCTCTCTGTTTGCATATTCTCCCTGTGTCTGTGTGGGTTTCCTCCGGGTTCTCGGGTTTCCTTCCACAGTTCAAAGACATGCAGTCAGGCCGTTTGGACATGCTTAATTTCACGTTGCTGTGAGTGAATGTGTATGTCTGTCTGCCCTGCGTTGGACTGGCGACCTGTCCAGTGTGTATCCTGCCTTTCACCCAATGGCAGCTGGGATAGGCTCCAGCGACCCAGAAGGAGAAGCGGCTTGGAAGGTGTGTGTGTGTATGTGTGTGTGTGTAGATGATAGTCTAGAGTCCTTATTATGCATCCCTTAAAATTACATCACTCCCACCAAGCCAGAACCAAACCTAATAGCATAGCGCTGTGAAAATGTATGATCTCCTCCGAGCTAGTTGACTTAATTGATTGTGACACACTCAATTCTAAAGACTTGGAAATGATAAACATTATAGGCTAACAAAATACACAAGTATCTGTATTGTATTAATGTAGTAGATTGCTATGTAGGCCATAGCAAGTTTCCAACTAAATTATCCAAAAGAAGATTCAGTTCCAGAAAAACAACTTTGTCTCCTTCAGAACACAGACTTGCTTTGTAGCATTTTCGTATCTTACAGCACTACATTGTGTGAAAATGAAAAGCTTAGCCTTTTTTTCTCATTTTATTTCCCTTAAAGATTGCTTGTATAGATTACCACAATGTTAAACATGTCATATCTAGAACTTTCTCCTGGGAAATGAGAATGGAATAGTCTGAGGACCATCAAATCTTGTTTTGCAGTGGATTTTGTGGTGCGATGTGTTGTGTGAGAAAGGAAAACAAGGTTTGAGCAGTTCATCTGCTCTTTTATTTGGCTGCATCAAAGGATCTGAGCGACGCCGCCGTTGGGCTTGAGTAGTATCAATCTCAATCCTCTTCTTAGCATGTGAAAATAAGTCTCTAATTGTGGTTGTAAAAATATTGTTTTAGGCAGGGTTCTGAGCAGGGTTCTAGCAGGGTTCCCTCTTCTGAAGCATAGTTTACAGGCCTGTGCGTTGTGAAATAAATACAGTATGAGTTTGTTGCAAAATCCCCAAATAAATTGACATTCTTGAAATACATTGAAATAGTTTCTGTTGCTCGATTTAAAAACTATAAAGCTGTTTTTGCCAAATACACACATGGAAGCAATATGCCATTTATTTTAGTTGTGTAAAATCCACAGTGCATATTATATATCATATCATAACATGAAATTTCTATTGTTCTGATACCCACAAGTAGGAAAGCCATGAAAGCTAGTGTCCACTCCCACTTCTGTGCTCCGTTTCCCTGTTCTCGGATCAGTCATTTAGCGTAGGCCTCAGTGTTTTTCTTCTCTCTGCTAATGTCTTTGGCCGGGTAGCATTCCTGCCTGGCTTTGGGACGCTCCTCTCTGCGCCGCCTGCGTTTCCTCAACTTCCTGCCATGTCTGGCCTGGCCTTCCTCTTCCTGCCGACACTGGGCAGACAGCGTCATGTCCAACCACCCCCCTCAAACCCCCACCACTCCCACTCTGTCCAAAGCAGAGGCCAGGGCTACTCAGCCATGCCCATTGTTTGCACCCGGCTGACCTCAGATAGAGTGAATGTCTGGTTAAAGGCTGTGACTTTTAAGAGCAAAGAGCAAGACTCATTCAGTGAGGTAGTGATGACTACTCCATGAACAGCATAGAAGCATGCTGAGCACACTCGCGTTTTCACCCACATCCGCAACACACACTCATTTTCTCACACACGCGCACACGCACACACTCCCTCAAGGCAGGAATGGCATGCTGTTTCTTCACTCCACTTCTACAAACATTCCTCAACCATTCTAAGCTGTTGTTGCTCACATATAATCTCGCCTGCCCAGGAGAAGCATGGGGAGCATAGATCACGTGCAGTTATGCATATCGCCATGTATATCGTATATTCGGTCATGTGTGAATAAGGTCACTTGAGGTTAGATGTTTTTTTAGTTTTGTGTTTTACTTCAGATGTTTTGCTCTGTTTGTTTATTGTTTAGGGAATTAGATAAGTATCAAGAGGCCTGAAGCACTCAAGGAGGTGCCACTCTCACCCACAGGCTGCACATTAGGGGTCTGGACTGGTATTTCTATTAATCTGCTCTGTCACAATGTATGGATTATAAAGCTCTGTACAAATAAAACTTTTTCAGCAGTTTTTTTCTACAGTTATCTGTGTACCCTTTGATTGGCAAAGATTCTGGGACTGGGCAAATGGTAAAAAAAAAACTTTTTTTTTGTCCTTTTTTGTCAGGATTATGTAATATATTCTGACATTCATGCTTTCTCTCTGAAATGACTTAAAAGAGTTGTTTTTTCAGTCAGAAGAACTATAATTTGGACTGAACAGCTTTTATTAAGTGCATCTAAATATGCAACTCGCTCTTGGCTAGTCTTCACATGCAGGCCATTAAGCCTCTGCAACTCATCCAGAATGCGGCAGCACAGCTCGTCTTCAATCTCCAAGTTCAGCCACATCACCCCACTGCTGTACTCCCTTCACTGGCTTCCAATGCTTGCCTACAAAGCCAAAAATGGACCAGCCGAGACCTTTGAGCTTTGAGTACAGCTCGGCTTGACCCGCCATCCTTCAAGGCATGTGGAAGACAAGTGTCGAGAATGTTCTCCGTACTGGCACCCAAGTGGTGGAACGAACTCCCACTGGCTGTACGTACAGCACAGTCTCTTGCTGTCTTCAAATGCAGACTGAAGACACATCTCTTTACACAGCACTTAAATGAGCATTGAATTAAGTATTGTTTGTAATATATTGTGCTGCACTTAGATATTATATTTTATTGTATTGCACTGTGTATTGTAGTTTACTGTATTGTATTGCATTGTATTGCACAGAGTTCTGTGTTCAACTCCTTTTCTCTCTGTATCAACAGTGATTTAGTTTCTAGCATTTTCTGAGCTCAGGACTGGCTTTCTCTCTAACCTACTGGTAACTAGCAAAGATACTTTCTCTATATAGACAAAGCACTTATTGTAAGTCGCTCTGGATAGGAGTATCTGCTAAATGTAAAATGCTCATTTTAAATCTGCTTGGCAACCATTTATTTACATTAAAATGCATTCTCCAACAGTCTGAAGAACCATTTCACCATGCTTAGAAGAATCTAAGCGTGATTCTTTGAGTGTTCATCATTCTGTATAGAACCATTTTCTTTACTAAAGAACCCTTGAAACACCATTGTTCTTAAGAATGTATAATTTTGCCCACCCATGTATGAGAACATGGGTGAAGTAGTCCATTTTGTTTGCACTGCTGTTTCTCAACCACAGTGATAATGAAATAATGTGAATACCTGTAAATAAAATGAAATTAACTTTTTAAAACAATATAACTACATTCCCATTGGTCTGAACTTTGGTTTAACAGAAGTAAATGAGCTCTTTCTTCCCACTGAGACCCACATGAGTCTGACGCATGTAGTGACATCGTGATTTGCGTGATTCTTTTTTCTGTGGAAGTTCTAAACTGTAAAATGGCTTCTGTCCATGTCAGCTGCCAGCAACCTCCCTCCACCCTTCTGCTGCAACAGTGTCAGTTTATGAAGTAACTGCTGCCAGGCTTGGAGACAAAGGCCTCTGTAAGCCTCTGCGGTGTGTGATGGGTTCAGTGGTTTTAGGCTTGCCCTGGCACTGGGCCAAACTCGCACACCCTGCCCTAAGATAATGCTGCACTAACATCATGCCAGAGCCAGGAACATGGATATGCATACACGTGAGGGCTGATGAGTTTGCAGGGGTTCTGTGATGGTGCAATAGAGATGCAGCTGGAGGTGTGGCTATGGGCCTTCAGGGTGCAGCATCACTTTTCTTCCTATCTATAAATAAAAACACATTTTTATCATTTTGGAGGAAAATTCAACATGCTGTTTCATTGCGAATGCCAGACAATATTAGCCTGTTTTACCAAAGTCTATCTTGGGCAGCTTTATGATCAATACAGTGCTGTGTGATAGAGGGCAGCTATGTCTGAGGGCAAGGTTACATCTGTGTGTAGCCAACAGTGAAGCACTGCATTACCCCTAATGCAGGACCAATTGAGAGAAAGCCCTGTCAGTACCTAGAGTTGCCCTGTTCTAACCTTCATGAATGACTTCCTCTGTAAAAAAAAAAAAAAAAAAAAAAAAAACCAACAAAAAAATATTACTTCCTTCAATTATCCCAATATACTCTAACAATGACCAACAAATTAAAACATTGGTTGGTGTGTGTTCCTCTGTGTGGCTGTGATTGATGGGAGTCTCTGGAATGTTATGTCCTGTTTATGCTGCTCTGTGATGTTTCCCTCCCATTGACACTGTTCTACCATGTTCTGTTCTTTTAAATATTCTAAAATGTTCTTCCCAGTACCTCTGTTTAGACAGTGACTTGACTCTAGAGATCTTCACTGTGATTACAAAATCCAGACTTTGAAGACTTCTAGACTACTCTAACCATGCTGCTTTAGAACGTTTTCCCTATCCGCACTACTCTAGAATATTTTCCCCCTTCACACTGTTCTAGATTGTTCTTCCCAGTCACACCGCCCTAGAACAATCTCCTCACTCATTCTAATTTATTCTGATTCTCACTGTTCTAAAATGATCCCCCAACCACATTGCTCTAGAATATTTTCCCCTAGAATGTTCTCTTCATTCAAACTATGGTAGAGTATTTTAATTCACGTTGTTCTGAAATGGTCTCCCATCCACAGTGCTCTAGAATATTTTCCCCATTCACACTGTTCTAGAATATTCTTCTCAGTCACACTGCCCTAAAACATCCTCTTATTCGCTCTAATTTAAAGTATTTTAATTCACACCTCTCTGAAATATTCCCCCAACCACATTTCTTTAGAATATTTTCCTCATTCATGCTGTTCTAGAGTGTTCTTCCCATTCACGCTGTCCTAGAACATCCTCCTCATTCACACTTATTTAGAGTATCCTAATTTACACTGTACTATAATGGTCCCTCAATTTACACTGCTCTAGAATGTTCCCCCCATAGTGTTCTAGAGTAGCCCACATTCACAGTGCTTTAGAGTGATCCCTTTTATTCACACTGTTCTAGCATTTTCTGTTCAGTTCACAGTGCTCTAGACTGTTCTTCTCCATTTACGTTGGTTCATTTAGCTTGTAAGTGTTCATTATAAAGCCTCTGTTGCCAACATAGCATGTTGTAGTTTATCAAGCAACATTGGGTCATTGTGCCATAGCCTTCTCGCTTCTGGGAGTTTAGATTCTGTGTGTGATTTATTGACTTCTTAGTTGATTTTTCCTAAAAGTATTGTTTTTTTCAAGTAGGAAGCATTTGAAATCAAGAACCTGTTAGGGCATTAAAAATGGAAAAAAAAGGTTTTTGAGAAGATTGAGTGCTCAGTGATGTCTCAGAAATAACACTAAATGTGCTTCCACTTCGAAGTTTTATCTGATGTTCTGAAGTTTGGAGAAGACTCATGGCGATTAGATGGGGTTGGTGTGTTAGACAATGTGCTTTTGTTCCCTGTGGGTTGGTCAGACTGATGTGTACAAGTGTGAGTGTGGAGGGTCTCATTAGTTGTGAAGAAAGACTCTGGATCCATGAATCACCTGAATGGCTTCTTTCTTCGTTGCTCTTTATGGCTATGCAGTGTGGGGAGACCTCTAGCAGATCACTGTTCAACTATGCCCTCCACTCCCACTTCCTGCTGCTGTATTATATGTGTTGACCTGAAATAGCCTCTCTGCATCTCTGCATTAGTCAAACTCAACATGTCTTAGTTCTCAATGTTAAACAGCAGCTGCTGTACAGCTGTATAACTCTGCTGTCTTAAGTGGGACAAGTGAGACTGCTGGATATACTGTAGGCATGCTAGGTGTTTATGGGTTGTTTTCTGCTCTTACGGTCAGCCTTCATAATGTGTGTTGTTGCTTAGATGAAAGATTGGCTGTTTGTGTTTGTTTTGAAAAATGTTCCAAAGCGTCTGGCTTTGTCCACGTGTTTGCACACTGTGTCCTCTGTCAGATCAAAGCTGTCAATAAAACCAGACTTTATAGATGCATTAGCAGGGGACAGTTTCCGAATGATGGCTCATGTTGGTAGCTCAAATCATGAATCACGAAATGGATATTATAGGACATTCAGGGTAACGACTTGGCTCTCTCCAGTGTCACATTGAGAAAAGCACTTGCTATAATCATTAGATATAAATATTGGGCCTGCCTGGGCTTGTGATGTGATATTAGGTAGCTTTGAACTGGATGAGGACGTGTTTTTGTTTGGTCTCCCAAGGTATTGAAAGACAAGCGTGAAATGACTGTCTTTTGTGAGCACTGAAAAGTATAGCAGTCTGTCTAATAGGTTCCGGGATCAATTAAGCTGTACAAAATGGAAGAACTTCATATGAACACCAAAGTAGGAGACTTTGAGTTTATTTGTGGACTTAGACAGAAACCAAAAAATGAACATTAAACACCATGGCCCAGTTTCTGAGACTCTGATAAAACTGTCTACATGGGTTTTTAAGTGGTGAAACACCATGGGCAGTGCAGTTTGATCTAAGACTAAGCTTAATCACTGTTCGCTGGCCTTAGACTTTCAGATAGGATAACATACTTAGATGGGTTTTATTCCCAGAAAAACAGTAGATTTGTAGGAAATAACTGAACACAGAAATGCCAATGTGTATATTCAAAATCAACAAGATAATTAGAGAATTATTAGCAATTACAACAGCAATGTGTTGCATGCACTGTCACCGTCTTCTCCATGAACCTCTATTGCCTTGAGGCTACACATTACTTCATGGTACAGTAATTCCTAGATCAAATATCAAGACATTCACATATGCAAGGCATGTGTCATTAGTGATGATGAGCTACTGCTTTGTTGGGAGGTTTTAGGAGAACTGAGAGCATGGTCAAAATCAGGAGCCAAATTAGGACCTTTAGAAGATTAGACTGGTCTCAGGACAGCTTTGATATTGACGGTATCAGTGTACTTGCATTACTTCAGAAAATTATGGTATATACCTTTTTTACATTTTAATGGGAGCATAATGGTGTTAAAACACCATAAAACTCTATCAATTTTGTTAGAGGCTCAAATTTTAAAATATGTTTGATAAAATTAAAGTGCTCCATTCCTGCCAGTGGTTTTATGTGGGTGCTTGCATCAGCCCTAGAAAACTGAAAGGTGTGGTTTCTAATTCTGAACAAAATGATTCCTTCTTCAGACAGCTGATTAGGGCGGGTGGCTTCCTGCAAAGATCTGGTATGGACAGCTCCAGCATGTCCTTCGCAGTGTGCTTGGATAAACAGGTTTTCCTCCATTCTCTGAAGTTCTCTAGAGGAAAGAGCAGCTCCGAGGAAACACTACGCCTTTGTGTGCTGCGGAATGCACCAGCAACTTTGGGCCCAAAAAAGGAGGCTCTGCTTGGTTTAAGTCCCTGAATATTGACACTATATTCGTCTAGCATGTTGTGCTTTGTCATACTGTACATACACACTTTTTAACTTTAGGAGAGTTGAACATCTGCCATATGAATAATTCATTTGAATGATGCCTCTCACTTGCCTAAGAGTCCAAATGCTCTTACATAACAAGTCAAAAGTTCATTCCTGAATCTAAGACTGTCTGTTTGTGTTTCGTGACTGCTTTTCTGTATCACATGGTTCAGTGAGAGCAGGAATGTGGAAACTTAGGAGAAAGGATTCGAAAGTAACCGGAGCCAGGAAATAGTCATTGTGTAGTAAGATAATTGGATCTGTTTCAAACTGTAGTGAAATTTTTGCCATCGTGACAGTTTGACCTGGCACTGGGCATGGTTCAGAATACGTTAAAACTCTTTGACATACTAGAAGTGCCAGCTGTACTCTACAGTTGACAGTGTGATACAGCTGCAAGAGGCTTTGTGCTCAATTTAAGAGTGGCCTCAAATCAGTCAACAGCTTTCTGTGTGGATCTGTTCTCTGTAAGCTTTGCTCCCTCCTGGCTGACTGCTCTGTTAACGCTGTACCTCTGCCCTCTCTGCTCATGGCCACACACAGCCTTAGGCAGGCACTAGCAGGGCTAATATTACGCTCTTTAGATGTTGTTGTGGAAGAATGGGGAAACAGCAAGTCCTTTCAACCTAAATGCCCTATAGGAGAATAAGGCTTGTTATTAGAGCATCATAATGAATACTGCTAACCATCAGTTGAAGTGCACTCTAGATCCTCAGGCTGTAGACCTGCTTTGAGAGACTCTTCTAACCATTGTGGAGAAGCTTATCAATCAGTAGATGAAATAGTTCAGTGTAGCTTTTCTGTACAACTTTTTACTGGCTTCAAAGCTACGTCTCACTAAGAAATTAAGGCGGGTTAGAAGGGCGAAGCAACAGTTTTTGAGTTAGCAGTATTACATAGACTCACACAGCACTTTATTAACGTTCTTTTGGATTCAGATCCAGTGTCTGAGAAGGCCACTGAAGGACACTGAACTGATTGTCATGTTTCACGAAACCTGTCTGAGATTGATGATGGGCTACATTTTTGAAGTGTTGTGTTGTCCAGTTTTGGTGAGCCTGTGCCAACTGCAGCCTCAGCTTTCTGTTCTTGGCTGACAGCAGAGGAACCCAATTTGGTCTTCTTCTGTTGTAGCCCATCCACCTTAAGGGGCAACACACGTGCATTCTAAGATGTTTTTCTGCCTGCCACAGTTGTACAGAGTTGTTCTCTGAATTACAGTTGCCTTTCTGTCAGCTCTAACCAGTCTGGCCATTCATCGTTGACCTCTCTCATCAACAAGGCATTTCCATCCACAGAAATAGTGCCCACTGAATGTTTTTCATTATTGCACCATTCAGAGTAAAGTCTAGAGACTGTAAAAATCCCAGGGGATCAGCAGTGATAGAAATACTCAAACCATCCTGTCTTGCACAACAGTCATGCCATGGAAAACATTTTGTTCCATTCTGGTATCTGATATAATCTGGCATTATCTGAAGCTGCTGGGCCATATCAGTATGATTTTTATGCACTGCACTGCTCCCACATGGTTGGCTGATTTAAATACTTACATGAATGAGTAGGTGTGCAGGTGTTCCTAATATAGTCTACTATTTAAAAGTAGAGTAGAAAGAAAAGTTGAAAAAAATATTTGTCACATAGTACCACAAAGTAGAGATGGTGATATGGAAAAATATAACATTGTGGTACTTTAAATATTTTTGTCATGTTCAAGAGTTTTATTGTCATGTGCACAGCAGAACAGGCAGTTACACTATACAATGAAATTCTTACTTTGCTGTTCCTCCATTCACCAAATATAATCTTAAGAGAATAAAAAAGAAAATATAAGGATAACTCTAAAAACAGTAGTAAAAAGTAAAAAATGTACAGTATGTGCAAAGTTGAAATAAAATGAAAGTTACACGTGTGTATGTGCAAATATGTAGAGCAGCTGTGAATCATGATGTTCAGTTTTTCAGAGATCTGAAAATGTTTGAACAGATCCTAAAAAGAAACAAGATCCCAGTTTCTAAATTCAGTCCATGACTAAAGTGAAATCAGTCTGTGTTGAAACAGCCGGTTGTTCAATGTTCTTGAAGCATTGACAATAACCGCAGTATACTCAGAAAAGCATATTGTGATGCGATGAAATCCGCGTAGTTCAACAATAAAAGTCAACTTAGAAAACAACATAGTTATGATGTTTTCATGCCATGATGATAACTTTATAACTGTAAATATAATCATATTACTCAAACTGCAAGCATAATGAAAAGTCCAGCAGCTGGGGTGTTTCAGTTTTCAGTAAAAGTTTTCTCAATGATGGTTAAACTCTGTAAAGTTGAAAACTTTCACTAGTTCAACTACTTATTCGGACATAATGTATTTTACTATAAATGTAACAGCTGCAACCATTAAAATATATGCAAATGTCTGGGAAATAAACAATAATAATAAAATGATTCATTTTTTGAGTATTTTATTTCTGTAAATTAACAGCAATGTTAAATACAGGATTTTAACAGATGATTAAATTTTACTGTACTTTAAGTGTATTTTTGTTTGTTTTTCTGTGCCACAGACATTTCACTATAAAAGACAAATTGTCTTATGTATTATTTTATATTATTATAATATTTAATATTGTGAGGTTTGTACAGACACTGCAACGAACACACTAGCACAGCAGGAATGCTATATATAAAAAAGGCTATGAAAAACGCTGAGTGTGAAAGTTACCAGAAATTATGTGTTAACTTGCACCAGCTGTTGCTGTTGTTTTTACAGACTCTCTCTGAATGATCTAAATCTTTGAGACTCTTTTGAGATTGTTTGTTGTTCTGGACATGCACACAATACTGAGTATCTCAGAAAAACATTTTGTGATGTAATTCATCATAATAAATAAACATACTATTAGGGCTGGATGATTTGAGGAGAATATGTAATTGCTGACAGGTTGGATCACACTGTGGGTCACAATGTTGGGACAAGTGGGATGCAAAGAAACTCCAGAGACTGGAATTACCAAGTTTTAACATAGCAGTACTGCCATGTTCAAGGTGCTCCTGTGTTCTGAATGTGTCCTTTTATACCAGCCAAGCACGGCAACCATAAAGTGCAGTTATTGAGCATTGTGCGAACAATGACAGACGCCATGTGCTCTGTTAATGGAATGTATTAATATGTTAATTATATGTAGAGCCCTGTTTGTTGATTGCCCTTGTTAATCTGCTTAACTGGCTGCAGTTCATTCAAACTCAGCAGCAGTACCCTTACTTTTACCAAGTGCTCTGCACTCATCACCCTCATCCTCCATCAGCTTCAGTGGTTACCAGTACCTTCTCTTATGAAGTACAAACCTCTCCTTCAACATTTTAAAGACCTGCATATTACAGTGCAGGAGCTCCTAAACTTCAGAACAAAGTCTTATTTTCTTTCCTCCTCTTCAGAATGTAAAGCATCCTTGGCTCTTCTGATCCTTGGCTCTTCTGATCTGGACATGATGATACCACACACTTCAATAACAAAGAGCAAACCTGACCAAATATCAAAGGTTAAAATAAGACTGGTTCCTACAAGATGTTCTCTAATAGTGTTCTAATCATTAGCACCTGATTGGGTGCACCTGATTTCAATTTGACATGTTTGAAGTGGTGATTTATGTAGGGGTGTACTTACTTTTCCACATAAGACTGCATTACAGTTTATTTCAGTAATAAATTGGATGACATTGTGTTTAAGTTACATCACCTTTATTTATCTATTTACTTAGACTTGTTATCTGTGTCTCTAAATATGTTGAAAAAGTCTGAACTTTTCATTGGATGTACTTCTTCACATTACAGTATGTT
Organism: Pygocentrus nattereri; assembly: GCF_015220715.1. Classification (NCBI taxonomy): domain Eukaryota; kingdom Metazoa; phylum Chordata; class Actinopteri; order Characiformes; family Serrasalmidae; genus Pygocentrus; species Pygocentrus nattereri. The sequence continues at coordinate 10,300,185 of NC_051225.1, forward strand.
TGTTTATTGTGGTAGTCTGTTGCCTTTGCTTACTGAAAGAACAATACATAGAGTATATGTGCACGTAAAGCTTAAGGACATTTTGACATATTTATATCCCTTTTCACCTTATTAAATATTTGGTGGGTCTTAAGACACTTGAAACACTACCCCTACATGTGAGTCTTGGCATGAAAAATCCCTGATTTAAGATCTGTGATGGATTTCTTTTGACATGGGAATTCATTACGGAATAGACTTGACAAATGTGCACATATAAGAAAGTAGGATTAAGGTGAGTCATTAAATCATGCCCCGGGAAGCTACATAAATAATGTCCCTGCTACTTTAACAGTCCCCAGAAAAAGCCCTAATTTGACTGCAGGCTTAATCTGTCAGATTGCAGTGCTATGTGTGACTGCATGCTGCTCACCGTGGCTGGTGCTAGTTTGTTGTTATTAGGGGTATCAGCTACTCTGAAGCCACACGGCTGTAGAACAGCAGCTAGTTAGATTCAGCCAGTGTGTCCTGTCTGCTCTGATAACTCATTTAGGGTGTGGTTTTCACCATTTTTGTTCAGCTACATTAACTCTCAATGGATGACACAGGATGTGTGTCTGTGTGTGTCTGTGTGTGTCTGTGTGTGTCTGTGTGTGTCTGTGTGTATGAGAGAAAGATGCCAAAAAGAAAGTGATTCAAATGAGTAGGCATGATGGAGGTTGAGATTGAGTAAGAGTCAGAGGAAAGGAATGAATGAAATGATGGAGAGGAAGGATATTCCAAAGAAAACAGGTTGGGCCTGAGAGCTGACTCATGGCTGAAAGTTACCATGTAACTCCCAACCCCCCCACCACCACCCGTATCACCTGCATTCTGAATGAATCCAAAGCAGATAAGGGGCTGAGACTGGACAGGTCATCTACTACAGAGGAAAAGGAGATTTCCTAATACTATCAGCTTCACTGGAGCTTCGTGCTCTTGCATTTAATTTGGAGCGTAAATGCCAGAGCTCTGTTGTGATGTGGGTTGGAGCTGGCACTAGCCAAAATTACCATGCTGTCACTGTTAGTTAGAAACTAAGAATATGCACTGGATGAGTCCGTTAGAGTTTAATGATGGGAATTGTCAGGCATATGAGTGGACAAAATAAGCAATAAGCTTTGTTAGCATATATATATATATATATATATATATATATATATATATATATATATGACACTGTATATATTAACTTTTAGTATTCAGTAACATTTATTTTCATTGTGTAATTTCCGCGTTCAAATAAACCTGAATGTGAAAATCGCATGACTTCCACAGACTGAACAGGTTCTAGTTTTCATCACCATTGTCCAGTGAGAGCACCATTGGGTACATGCTCCAACCAATGAGTGTATCTTTAACATATGTATCATAAGTATCATATATACAGTCAGTTGTTTTAGGGGTTTAAGAGAGAAAGAAAGAATATGTTGAACTTCTTATTTAAAGGCAGAGGGCTGTACTTGTGGAGCAGTAAACAGTGTGTGAGCAGCTGGGCTTTAGGGTGGAGTTACAGAGGGTTCAGAAGGTCAAACTATGAAAAGTTGCATTAATAATTTGTCACATTAAGTTTGACATCACTAATAATTAAAAAACAGCATGAAAACAAGGCAAATATATGGTTGTTTTATAGGGTTCATTTTTGCTGACAGCAATAAATCTGTGTAGCCTTTCTTGGTTGATCGTATCAGTCCAAAAATGCATCATATGAGCCCTAGTTGATGTGAAGGCAAGGCCTGTTCTCACACCATGTTTATATACACTGCCGTTTTTACCCTTTACCTGACCAGTGTTCAGTGTATTCATTGGCTTTAGAGGTTCACACATTTGCAACGTATTGTATTTCCTTTTCCTATTTACTCAGACTTCTGCCTTTGCTCCATTTACTTATTTTTTCTGTCATGTTACTTGTATTTGAGGGCTTCTCTCTTCCAGCCTGATGAAATGCCAAGGGCCTATTTTATGCCCTGTCTGCTCTAATACCTAAAGACTTACAGAAAATAAAACATGCTTCTGATATCTGGCTCATCTAGTGATGTTACAAGGACCGTAATTATTTTCATGAAAACTGGCTTTCAATTTTGGATGCATGTCTGGAATCAGCTCTTGAGTCTGCTCTTGCAATAACCCAGTACCATCTCTTACTTTCTTAGTAGGTTTTTCCGATGGTCTCGTGATCATTTGTTCTCTCTGTTTAACTGGTTATGGATTAGTTCATTAATTATGTCTAGTAGTTCATCTTTGTAATAATGCCGAGCTATAGTCATGTCCTATTGAGTTGAAGTAATTAATTAGTGAAGTCCTGCGTTCATCTGCTGACCCGCTCGATTATTACAATTGGGCATTTGATTTGCTCTGTGATATTATTACACGATCTAAGCAAATTACTGCCTCATTGGAGACCACTTGAATCCTAATTAAACTCCAGGCATTTCTTCCTGCATTGGTCACTGCTCTAGACAGCTGTTTTGGTCATGGATGTGTTCGCGTGCAAAGGGCTTCACATAAATACTTAGCACTGGCCAATGTCAGATGTGCAGCATTTTGCTCTGGGTGGAGGTTTTAATTACATCCAGAGGCTGGAGCTAAGCTGGGATCTTTTTCCCTTCGTTATATTTGTTTAATTATGTGGCTGCCGTGGATGCTGTGTGGATAAGGCTATTGCAACTGAAGCCCTGCGCTCTGTGCACTCATCACTGTCGAACACCTCACCCATGTTGTGGCCAGATTCTGCCCGGACACCCACTTTCCCAGCACTGCGTAACTTGCTGGGATTTGTCAAGTGACACAGTTTCTTACTGGTTCTGAGTTTCTAGAGCTTGTAATGTGTGTCTGGTATTTCTCTTTCAAATGATTAAGAACATGCTTAATTTTTTTTATTTTATTTTTTTGTATTATTTCAATTGTTTATTACATTACCCTTTTGTAATGTGTAGTTAATGATATTTTTCCCATGTAACATCAGATTCACTAGCACACTGGCTGTGTTTACATGCGAAGGTTTTTGCCAATCCGATTGAATACATTCCGATTACAGATTGAGACTGAGGTGTTTATGCTCACTCTATTCAACAATTTGATGGAAAATCTTCCAAAGCAAAATGATGCACATGTGTGGAGAACCACTTAGAGTAAAGGTTACCATGATGGCGAACATCACGTGAGGTCCAGTGCGAGTTAGAAGAGCTCCAGTTGGCACGCTTGTGTTTTTAATTGCTTTAAAATGATGTCTCAGGAAAACGTCCTTCATATATCCTTATTAATGAAGGCCGAGGCAAAGACATCATGTTCTGAGACACATAAGCTAGACGTCCGTCCCTCCGCCATCTTTTAAAGCTCAGAGTATAAACTTTGTCTCCTCTGCAGACCAGTTTCTGCATATTTATAAGCTTTCATTGGAGCCGGTTTATGAGTTCTCTACTTCTGCTGCAACACGAATGCAGAACGTAGTTACATGTTACAATTGGAATGTAATTAGATTCAGGCGTTTACATGGCTATTGTTCTTCTATTTAACAAATTATTTACAGGATTACCCACCTCTTTCAATCAGATAGAAGTTGAATTCTGAATGGCATCATTCGGACTAGACTCTTCTGTTTGAAGTGTTTACATGGACATATTCTATTCCGATTGAGCTATTAGTTGGGTTATTAATGGTTGGGTTATTAGGTTGCATGTAAACGTGCCTACTGTTGGCTCACTGTGTGTGAAATGTTACAACTTCTTATTGAGCTGCAAGCGAGCACTGAGGGGGTGAAAAGGGGGTCTAATTTGCTTATTTTTATTTTTTTGCCTTTTTTTCTTCGCTGTTTTCTTCCACCACAACAACGGCCTTTTGGTGGGCACATTTTGCTGCTTTGGTTGAAAACTCACAAGCACAGGGCCTTTTTTTTTTTTTTAAAATAGATGGACAAAGTCATGTGAGTGGATGCTGCATCCTGTCAGTCAAATATTAATATAAAAATAGTGGAAAGAGTAAATAAAGTAAAAAAATAATACAAATTGGAAAAAACTGAAAATAAATAGTTACATTGTATTAAAAAAAAAAAAAAAAGTATTCACCAGGACATTGGGAGTTCAATCGCTGGTGATGCTACAGCTGTACTGCTCTCTGTGGGTGGGTAGGACAGTGCCCCCCACTTCTGTGTTTTATTTTTATATATAATTTATATATATTTTATATTTTAATATAAATTTTAATATAATTTAATTATATTACATGCCAGTTACCATATATAGTTGTAGTTCTGACCATTTTAGTTGCAGTCTGGAGTCTTGAAGGTTTTCATGTAATCCAACAAAAGTACATAATTTGGTTTTTAAAAAAAAAGTGGTGTGGTGTAGTATATAGTGCAGTTTAGTACATTTGATAAGCAGTCTGCAGTTGCAGCTTGTAGCATTATAATCGCAGTACTAGTATTTGGTTCATATTGTGCAGCCATACTTCAGTCTAATGGGTAAAGTATGACCTATTATCCACTGGATAAAATATGACCTATTTGCTTGTCAGTAGGTAATTGTTCTTGTTGCGTGTCTGATGGTTTCTGCAGTTTTAGACGGCACATTTTGTAGTGTACTAACGAGTGGTCAGCCGCAGTCACGAACAAGTAAGTCAGAGAGAGCCACGGGCATAGTTCAGCTTAGCGTGACCTTGTGCTGGCCTGAATACCTACACACGCTAGAGTATTACTATTGACGACATAAAACGCAGCATGTACCGATAGCTTATACCACTGTGTGCATGACAGCAGACCACCATGACCTACTCTAACCTACTCTGACCTACTCTAACCCGTAAAAAGAGGAGATATGCTGGCATGTGTAGATTTCTGGTCACTTCAGAACAGCGACCGCCTTGTTTTTCCCCCCACTGTTGTTAAACATGAAGTTTAGACCACACAGCACAATGCAGAAAATGCAGAACAAGAGTCTGAAAGTAGAAGACAGAGATAGGAAAATATAGTCACATTGTGAGCTCCTGTAATTTTCCAGCATGTTGAATGTGCAAAAGCAGATTCAGGAGTGTGCTAGAGATAGAAGACAGACACTGGTCTGTGGAAAGCAGGAAAACAAACACAGCTTAAGTTTAACAGGTTGTTTTTCGTCCTCTTTCATAAACCCTTGAATTTGTGTCTGCTGTACTTGGCCTCAGTAGTTTTCTTGCTGTTCAGATTCCATGGGACATTTACCGATTAAAACAGTTGGCATAATCCGTTGTTGATATTAAGCCAAGTTCAGTCACCAGCACCTATTTAACTTGGAGTATTTTGTTCTTTATAGGTATGTTGACACAGATCCAAGAAAAGCACTTCCTTAATATCAAAGGCAGTTTTATAGCACAGGCTGAGGAATGGTAATGCACTCTGAAAAAGTGCCACTCCCCTCTGGCACATATTACTGCAGCTCTCTTTCTGCCCTCGCCTAGTGACGCAATAGAGAAAATTTGATGCTGTCACAACTTCCTGTTGCTTTTTCTTTGCTGTCGGACTTCATTTTGGCAGCTTGTGCTCAAAAATGATACAACTTGACATCCACATGACTTTTGAACTAGAAGGCCAAAACTCTCTCTGTTGTGATGCTGTTGGCCCTCTTTGCTCCAAGGCTGTCTGGCCGCTAAAGCTGGCATGCCTTTGCTGAGCTGGACCACTGTCTGGCCGTTAATTGCTGTATAAGTATTTGCGATTAACAGTTTAATTACTCTTTTTGTTCAAGCCTGTTGTGGCCAGAAAGATTAGCTTACTTGCTTCCTAGCCATTGGTCCTTTGTAGCTCCATCCTGACAGACATATTTAAGGCTTAAATAAATCAAAAATGTTTGTAAGACTCGTGTCAGAATGTGTTTTCTGCTTTCTATTATTTATGTGTATTTGCTGCAGCCAGTTCACACCTTTTGTAGTGAAATCATTTGTAACAACTGTGGGAAAATAATTGCGATTGGGTTAAGTAATCGGACAGTAATGTGATTGTGACCCTTTCTGAACGCATAATTAAAAGGGCTAGGTGATGCAACAGGAACAATGAATATTAAAATTGGAAATCTGTTCATATTGATTGTACAGGGTGTCCTAAAAAAACTGACATCATTTGAGATGTGAATATCTGAGGAACTACATGTCTGAGGCAAATGAAATGAAATAGGCTTCATGTTGAACAATTCAAGATTTATTTATCAAAAATTTGAACAAGAAATTCCGAGCGAAGTAGATTTTATAATCGATTTCACAAGTTCACAAATGTTCAATATGCACACCGCCTGTGACACGACACATGTCTAGTCGGTGGTCTAGTTTGTGCCAAACACAGGTTTCCAGAGATGCTCTTCTTCAAGACTTTCTGGGCCTTCACGCAAATGTTTCTCGAACCTGACTGACGATTTCTTCCGATACTGGTGGTCGTTCAGATCCCTTTGCCCTGCACAGACAGCCTGCCTCTTTGAGTTTTTTGGGCCAAATCTGCTTTCCATTAGGTGCATTTTTATTGAATTTTCTAGAAAATGCACACTGCACACTCTTGTTTGACTGTGTTTGAGCATATTCTAACACACAAAATGCTTTTTCATTTCTAGTGAACACCATTCTTCAACCTGAAAAAAATGTTCTTTTAAATTTGAGGTCATTTGAGGGAGGATTGGCTGTGTTATTAGACTACGAAATGATGTCGTTTTTTTGGGACACTGTATACACGTGGGATATTTTTGCTAAAGTTATTATCCAGTTCTGTTTCTTAGCCTGGTATTATCAGCTTTCACTTATAACAGTGGCCATATCTTTACACTAAGTGGTCATATATCCCCCTTACTAGCTAGACTTTAAGGAAATCTAGCCATTCACTAGATAGTTAGCAGTCTAGCTATCTAGTTTTTGGTGTTAAAATTATAGAGAAATAATAGTATAGCTGCAAAAAAAATTATATTTTGATACTTGATTATACATGTGAAGTAACAATCGAGGTACATTGTTCCCTGTAAGTGTGAAGAGCCATGACAGCAAGATGTTTAGCAATGATCTACAAAATGAGTTAGTTTGCTAAAATCACTTGCATTACATACTGCACATTCTCAAAGATTTATCAGTACACCAGCATGAGGGTTACTGACCACTCTGCTGCTTCAGAATCAACATGGTGTTTTCTTTTACAGTGTCAAAGGTAATGTAGTGCTTCACTGGAAAGCGAAGTCAGACTTGCTTATGTTGGCACTTTATCTTTTTATCCACTTTGAAGAAAATCTTCCAGACTACTTTTTTTTTTTACTTTGTGATCATCGTTCTTTTTCTTTGACTATCTGCTCACATAGGTATGATACTGTGAGTGAATTGCTGTCCTCTTGAGGTTGAGTTATTAACTCACTCCAGGTTGAACATCATTTTGAGAATGCAGATGGAAAATCAAAAAAGGAGATACTTGTCTTTTTTTTTTTTTTTATTGTTGCCTTTATCAATAATGCTGAATAATTGCCTCGGCCATAAAGATAATTTTGCATGCATAAACACATCACGTGGAGATTGTTATGGTGTCAACACATTTGGTGCTTTTCTGGCACCTCCTTTACCCTCAACTCTGAGATAATATAGCTGTTGGAGTTCCTGGGCCACGTGGCAAGTGCTTGCTGCAAACTTCAGTAAGAGCATGTGATTCTGTGTGTGAGACACAGACGAAAGCAGAGCACTGTAATAGTTTAACTGATACAGTCTGAAGCCCCTGGGAGTGATCGTCAGTTCTGGATGGAAGGTCTCTTTCGTTCTTCTCCAGAAATGTTTGCTAAACATTCCCTCATGTTCGCTGCTGGGAAAAATTATGAACGTCATATTTCTACGTTTGATCATCGTGTTCAGTTCATATGCACACCAGCCCATGCCACAGCCCATCCTGCCACGTTCTATTTCAGTATCTGATGGGCCCACTGCTTCATTTACTCCTGAGGGACCAGGGCACACCTTTCACTTTGCACAAAAGTCACAGCTACCATTACAGTCCGATTCAGATTTACTGCTGCAGATATGAAGCCAGCCAGGCTGCCTGTTTGTGTAGTTACTAGTGAAACTGTCCGTTTCCAACGTTGGATGATTTATTTATTTATTTTCTTTCATATTCCTGGTGGACGTCTACATAGTAACGTACATAGCTCACCGCTGGTTTTAATGGCTGCCATTCTTCAGAGCATGCTGTTGCTGTTCTTCTTGCCTTTTGAGCTCTGGACCTTGTGCATTTTTTATTTTTTTTTTTGCTCCATCAGGCAGGCCTTTGATGGACAGCAAGTGCTGCTCTCTCCTCCGTCTGCTCCAGAATGTGCTGAGGTGACCTCTTGATGGCTAATTTGGCTGTGCTTCTCTGACCTGTGTCCTTGGAGGTGCCGGCCAAACTATATCCAGATATGCTGAGGTCTTGTAGCTTCATCCGTCAATGTGTCAGGCAGGGAACTGTGCAACATCCACTTGATTTTTTGGCTGCAAAGAGAGGAATTATATGTTTTGTTTGTCAGGCTAAATCCGCCAGCCATCTGCAACATTATCTCTGTTTGACGTAACCTTTTTTTATGGAAGTCTCCACTAGAGGATTACACAACATCACTTGTCATACATGTCGCGGCTATGAACAAAGAGATAGTGTGGGGGCCATGGTTACTACCCCAGTTCTCTGTGTCTGTTGTGGAGCTACAATGTCCGGCTTTCCCTGTGAGCCAAAAAACCCATTCTGGAAGTGTGAGTCAGAACAGGGTGGTGTGTTTGGTAGATTTCCCTTGTGTGATTATGTGTATGTGTCTGCTCGGCTGTGTGATTGATCTATTGCTGGGTGTCTGCATGTTTTGCTGGCCTGGTTGCTAGGTGGGAAGGGAATTCACCATGCTTTCTCCAGATGCACTTTTGAAAATAATGTTGCTGTAAGTTAAGTATGTTTCATAGTTTTGATGCTCCTCATCTGTATCCTTCAACGGCAGTTCACCAGTGTCTACAGCACAGTGACAGCAGGAATCGCAGGCTAACGCTTCTTAAAAGCTCACTTGTGAAGTTTTACCTCTGAAGTCTTTTCTTTACCTTGTTGAGCTGTAGCTGATGTAAAAAAACCAGACATAGATCTTTGAGGACTCGCACTGTATGTTTGAGTAGTCCATCATGTACAGCCTACAGTATAAACTCACACTGTACAAAGACGCTCCATGCTATGGGAAGCACAGCCTCTACAGACAGCTCTGTTCATGAACTATGTCAAATATCAAATAAAGCCATTTCTTTTAAAATAACACGCTGTGTGCTGAACACTGAGCAAATACTGAAGCTAAAAGCCATGTATGTACACTGTAGAACAGTACGGTCTCCCTACAAAATGTTTTACTATAGCAGGTTAAAAAAATTTGTCTTTATGGAATGAGATGCAGCTGCACATAAACCACATCCAGCATCAGTACCTGACCTCACTAATGCTCTTGTGTCTGAGTGCAGTCAAATCCTCACAGCAGTGGTCCAACCTCTAGTGTAAAGCACTTGCCTATTGGCCATCAAGAATCATGCCTACCAGTCAAATAAATAAATAAATACATACATACATACATACATACATACATACATACATACACCAGAAACCAAATGGAGAAAGCCTGGACTTGAATACCTGTCGTCATAGAACCACTTTTCTTGGTTCCTTTACAGAACCATTCATGTAAATGAGATTATGTGAGTGCAAAGAACCTTTTTAAAATTCAAAGAATCTTTGCACAGTGTAGGTGTTCCATACCAACAGCAATGTGCATCTGAGTCAAGAACCATTTAGGAACCTTTATTCAAACAGCGCAACTCAAAGTGATTCACCAAGGAATTTGTTTACTTGTGGTGGGCTACAAATAACTGCAGGGTTTTTTTACACACCAAAGTACTGCTTCCCCTTTAGGCAGCCATACAACACAAACAGGCCAGAGGGGAAAGAGTGGATTCTTATTAAAGTAGCTCCTACACGTGTTCCATCAGTCCACATGGCTTGCATTACACTTTGGCTCTCTGCTAAGCCCTTCTCTTGCCGTTCAGCTGCTCTGCTCAAACTGTTCAATTTATGTTTGATTTTAAGATTTGTCTCTTTGTCCACAGTGTGGACTGTTTCTGTAGAAGTATCAGTCTTTCAACCACCAGGCCTGTTTCCAAGCAGTTGAAAAATGGCCCTCAAATGTAAATGAACGGCAACTGCAAGTGCACAAGGTTTGAGTGTAGAGTTATGGATGCTGCTTTGAATTTCACTACTTGGGAAGATTTAGCTGAGCTATTTGTGCTGTAGGAATAGACGTCGCCACAGAATTGCTGTATGCAGGGGAAAATGTTGGTCATTATCTCCATGGCCTGACTGGCTTTGAAAAAGAACAACAAGGTGAATCGTTCCAGAACTCATGATTTTTTTAGCCTTCGTCCCCTCCTGATAGTACACCGATTACAATATTATAGCCACACATGATAGATACAGGGTCCTCATCTGGTTTATGACAGGATTGTTTGCTCTTTGACCTGGCTACTGCATTATGTTGATATGATTGCAAATTGAAGTTGGACAATTGGAAGTGGACAATTTCTAATTTACTGTTTTTCTACAAATCAGAATTTGTTTAACCTCTGCTCATTTGTTTCATGTTTCTTCAACAATCTTTTCTTTTTCCTTTCCCAGGCCTTTGGAAACGCAAAGACCGCACACAATAACAACTCGAGCCGCTTCGGCAAGTTCATCCAAGTGAATTACCAGGAGAGCGGCACTGTTAGAGGGTGAGAGCACTGCTGTCATACCTGTTTGCCCTTTTATCATTGTTGTATGGCTTTTGAACTTTTATTGATCTTAAGCTTTTTCTGTTCCAGCGCATATGTGGAGAAGTACCTGCTAGAAAAGTCCAGGCTTGTCTATCAGGAGCACAATGAAAGGTAGGGGCCCTCATAGCAACGGTACCTTATAGGACTGAGCAGTATAGGTTATCTATGCATCTATCTAGCCATTCCTCCATCCATTTTTTATTTCTCTTGTAAATCATTATGGAACAGTAAATTGTAAATGCTTTGAGTGAGCATAAAGTTTATTATATCATTTTATAAAAGGCTTTACGCTCACTTAAACCATTTACAATTTACAGCTGGAGGCCATATTGAGTACTTGTAAAATTTTACAAGTACTCAATATGGCCTCCAGCTGTACGGACAAAATCAACGCCATAGTCAAATTCATCCCATACGTGATTGAGCATGTCTGATGTCACTGAACTCATGGCTCCTTCAATGCGATTTAGGAGATCATCCGTGGTCAACTGTATGACCCCCCATTCAAATAGTATGTGATTGGTTCCAAGGCGCCTCACGGTTGTAAAAACATGGTGTTTTGAACTCTGATTAATCTTTTTGAATCACCCTCTGTGTGTGCGTGCGTGCATGTGTGTATATATATGTATGTGTGCGTGCGTGCGTGCATGTGTGTATATATATATATGTGTGTGTGTGTTTAGAAATTTGGAAGAAAGTAATACAGTCAGATGAATCATTGTTCACTGTTTGCTACAAGTGGGTGAGAGCATGTGTGGTGCACATCAAGAAAACAGTACAAGGTGCTTGAGACCTACAAGGAGGGAGTCCAGAGACACTGTTAAGGTGGTGGGGGCACTTTGCTTGCATGGTTTGCATCTACTTGTCCCTTTAGAACAAAGGATCACTGTGGATGAATGCGTTATTCCGACTAATCCGCTTTATCCTATAGGGAATTGTTTATATCCTAAAGTAAGTGCTCTAATCCAGGATGACAATGCCCACATCCACTGGCTAAGAGGGGTTACTGACTAGTTTGATGGGTGATCCTTCTCACCAGTACAGTTTAGAAGACTTGAATCTATGCCAAAGCTGGTGGTGGCTCAACACTTTACATTATGTTGGGTTTTCCTTTGTCACCCATGTATATATAGACAAGGGGTCAGCAACACAAATACAGTTAAGAAGAGCCATTCTCCCTGTGGCCCTTCAGCAAAAATCAAACCACCTTGTGAGCCTCAATATTTTAGGTCCATTTTACCATCCTGGCTGTAAATATGTCTCAGTATGTTTTACTGTGTTAGTATTTGCGAACAAATTTAATATAAACAAAAACTCAGACAGTTTGCTCTGCATTGAGCTTTTTCAGAAGTGCTATAGGTTCTTGTAAAATGTCTCCATGTTTTATTTTTTACAAGGCTGAAGTTGCTTCTCACTCGACAGCTTCTTGTTCGAATTTTCCCCTTTCAACTTAAACGAGAACGGGAAAATGCAAACAAGAATCTTTTTGTTAGCTACTATCTAGGTGAGTTTTTGGTTTTTGCCATTTGTCTCTACACCAATCTCCAGGGTTAAAGGGTGAATTAGCAGTTCTACATCAACTCCAGCGTTAAAGACCATTTATTGTTAAAACTATGTTGAACGATCAGCAGAGCATTATTTTATTATAAAGGAGGATTCATTTATTTTTACCTAAAAATTTAATTCTGCTGTGGAGCCGCAACAGGGCAGTAACAGAGCATGTGGCTCTGAAGCCAAACACAAAAATGAGCAATGTATTAGTATTACATAATCTATACGCTCTGATGTAGTGGCAGCAGTCAAAATAAATCCACTTTTGTGTATGAAAGGTCAACATGTGGGAATGATTGCACCACACAGGATGATTCTTGTCTAAGTTATCACCAAATTTAGACACACAGCAGCTTCCCAGTCACACATACAAGAGATCCCACTCCCGGCAGCCCACAATTATTTGGAACCGCTAATCTCCTCGGTTTTAGCAGGTCGGGACATTGAGAGCTTGTGAAGGAATCAACGGTTCTTGCATGCCAGACCATAATTTCCTGGTGGTGTGGGGTTTCAAACTGATGACGGCAGGGACAACGGTCATTGGTCAATTTCAAATTCGAGCTGACACTTGGAGAGACCTCCCAGACTAAGTTTCATGTCTGGGACCTTGTGTAAACTCCTACTAGAGAGCATTACGGAGTCAGCAGTGATTTTCAGGCTGATAAGAGCCGTAGAGTTGTACGTTTCTTTTATACCTTTTCATATCTTTAGATAACGATTGCATTTGGCATAATAAAACTACTCTCTCATATCCTTTTATCCAGGGATTCTGTTGTGACAGTGAGATACCCAGTTCCTGCCATTTTCAGTTTGACTCTGTTCTCTCCCCAACACATGACATGCACTATTCTACTTTTTTTCTTCTATTCTTTTTTTTCCCACTCTTTTCTCTGGTGTCTATGAGGTTTTGTATTTACATATAAGGAAGCACATTGTAGCTAAATTATGACTGAGACTTGAGGTGGGCAATATGATGATTATGTTGGCATTATTGCAAAAGAAAAACTTTGCAGTACACAATACATCTCTGATATTGGCAGTACTTGTAGAAACTGACATCTGTATGCTTCATAAAAGTATGGAGATTTAGGCCTGCTCTATATGTGTTTATATGTATTTTTTTTTACACAGAATAGTGTTTTCTGAAATCTTTCCATCAATATGGGAATGCAAAAACAACTAAACTAAAATGCTCTTATGGACAATTTTTTATGGCAACATGAAGACAAAACTGAATCAAAATGTTTTAACCAAGGGACAGCAGCGTGTTGCAAGCCACAGTGGGCTTGTTCAACTTTTGCAGACTTTTATAATTTGATATCTCTCACGGATTCAGTCCGATTACTGCCAGAAAATAAAAGCTTAAAAAGCCAAGCAGCTGTCTCTGAAATGTCCAGCTGTCTCAAAAATTCCAACAACTTCATTTGACTTATTGCTTTGGGATTTTGATAGCAAAGCTAATGTTTTAATGCTCAATAAATGACATGTCTTTAGAACCTTTGAAACTTTAGAACTTTTAGTTAAAGAAAATGAGCACTGGTAGATTTAGATGCTTCATCACTACTGTATAATGAAAATTAAAGCAGTTGTGAAAATATCAACCCACACAGAAACAATTCAGACATATTTTAGACAGAGATCTGCATGCTCAAAAAATAAAACAGCAATGAAGCAGCAAACTAATGGCTTCATGTCATGTCATTCATATATATATACATACATGCATGCATGTATGTATGTATGTATGTATGCATGTATGCATGCATGCATGCATGCATGTAAAATGATGATGACGACAAGGGCTATAGTGTTTTGAGAAGATGACTTCCAGAATTTCATTATATGCCATATCACCCTCCCTAAATTCAGGAGCTCATTCTTGTGTACATGTGTAAGTCTGTGTCATCGCTCTTAGAATAAACCTTTTAGAACTTTATAATTTTTGCTTGTATGTATTCATTTATTTATTTATTTAGTCTGGTATTTTCAGAATAAATGAACGAATGAATGAATGAATGAATGAATACAATGAAAATACCAGTTTCTACACTGAAAAATCCGAACAAAATTGTCAAAAATGTAAAATAAAATCTAGTAACATTTGCTTAGACTGAAAGTTAAGATTTGCATTTTGGTTATTTTGTAAAGTTACTTTAGGAAATACGAGCTGTTCGTGAATGAGTTCTGATACTGTTTCTGTCTGTTATTGAGATGAATTGTTGACTGCAGGCTCCCACTGCTGTGTGAGGGACTCCCTACAGCTGCAGCCCCTCCATGACATTTGACCTCCAGCAACACCCCCTGCGCACTGACCTCCGCTGGGAGACATTATGCACTCTCATAGCTGTATATAAACGCCAGTGGAAAATGTGTGTCTATGTGTCTGTGCATGTTTGTTGTCGTTGACTCCAGCTGTGTTTTTCCTCACAGGAACTACCATGTGTTTTACTACCTGCTGGCAGGCGCAAGTGAGGAGGAGAGGACGGCGTTCCACCTCCGAAAACCTGAAGAATACCATTACCTCAGTCAGGTACGGCCTGCTGCTCACTGTCCAGCCCCACTTTACTGCTGACCCAGCAAGCTGAGAGGTTGCCAAGCCTAGAGCTGCACAATATGTAGAAAATCCCATATTGTGATTATTTAATGCAGCAAATGATTATTATATGCCTTATTATATGTTAAAAAAAATAATGAGCCCTTAATGTGGCATGGTTAAAGACATGATTGGCCAATTGCTGCTAATTGCTTGTTCTGACTGTTTTGACTGATTCTGATTAACATCCCCAATTTTGACAAAACATATTAGGTAACACTAAATATGAATCCAGCTACGTAACACGGACATAAACACAAACATCATGCCAGATAACTTACACTGTCATGAGTTGTCATGACAAATTTGAGTCCTTTATATGGATCATTCTACCGAATTGGTTTAAAGTCAAAGAAAACACATTCTGCACTTTTAACTTACTTGGACTTTAAACAAAAATTCTTTTGCTTTGAGTGTCTGTATATCTTAAATTCTGGTTATTTTATTAAACAAATAATTAAACATTAGATTGGATACCAGAACACTCATAACCCAGAATTACCATATGTTTTGGTTGCGACAGTTTTAGCTATTTTTGCATAACTCAAAAAAACTACATGACTAACAAACACAACCTTGAACAGCTGGACAAACATTAGAAAATAGTATAATTGAATAAGACAGAAAAATGTACTTAATTGTATAAAATATGTGTTTCAGTAGTGACAGTTCTTAAGGTTACATGCTTATTTTTAGACTTTGGGGCACATTTACTTACAAAGCAATAAGATCTTACAGCTTACCATGGGTCCATTATGGACAGTCTGGAAAGTCTTAATTTATCAAAAGATCCACAAAAGCTCATAAATGTTCAAGGTTTGGTCAAGATATTAGCAGCATCCGCAAAGGCTCTGTGATTTTGGTAGCTCACTCATTTGCATATTGCATCCCATTTCAGTCTGGCAATTTCAAATATGCGATATAATTAGCCCATCATATATTGTGCAGCCCTAGTCTGGCCTGAACAGAAGGGCACTCTGTTCCATTTGTCCTGTCTTGCTGTGCTTTATCTATGAAGTACACTAAACACAGAATAGATACGGTTCTGTTTCTGACAACTGGACAGCAGCAGCACTTTGTGACTGTGCACATGTGGAGCGTTCTTTTGTGTGTGTGTTTGTGTAACTTCATGCGTGCATCAGGCAGCTGTGTGCAGTTCTCCGAGGCCCAAGCGGGCTGCGTCCACACTCACTCTCACTGACAAACAGGATGGAAGGGAAAGCGGTGTGCCTAGGAAATGGATTCCATTGTTCATTCCTTTCAGCTGCTCCTATAGCCGTGCACATAGAGACGCTCTACAGGCTAATCCCCTCTGACAGAAAGCAGCTCTGTGCTCTTAAACTACTCCCTCATTTCCATAACACAGCCCTGTTGTGTCCACTTTGTCCTTCTGTGCCTTGTTAATGTATGTGCATGTGTGCTCTCGTGTGTTGGCGTCTGTGTACTTGTGTACTGTGCTGAATGATAAAAATATATTTTCGCTGCTGCATTTATTTCTTTTTTTTTTTTTACATAATCTGAAAATACCTGGTTCCATTCAGTTATATTAAAAATAAAGGTTTTTTTCCTTCTCCTGTAAAGTTCTAATTTTTGAGAGACGAGGTTTTGTTCAGCAGTGATCTCATAGTCAAATGTGTGAAATATATCATATCAGATGACATAATGTAATTTAATGCAACGATATTTGAGCAGAGATATTTGATCATTTATTAGTGCAGACTTAAACTTAAAGTTAATGAACCCATGATGCTTAAGAACTGTCTCTCTATTCTAAAAAGAGTGTCCAAAAACCTGACATAAAATACCGTGTAAAAGTTAGATACAACCGTTTATTTGCTTACTTTCATATTCCAATGACAGATTTCGACTCCAGTTTCAGTGTTCCAGTGCAGATTTTCTTCTCTTTTGGCTATTTCCTTTTCTCAGTAACAGTTGACAGCTGCACATCCTTTCTGGCACATAACAATGAGTTGTGATGGTTGATTTTCTCAGTATATCTAAGTACATTTTTAACTCCAGTTTGCCAAACTCTTCCTCTTCCTCATGCAAGTGAATTGTCTTTTGTCTGATCTCATCAGAAATATCTGCAGAAAAATAAACTTTTACTTTATGGCCGTTTAAACGAAAAATTAAGTAATTGAAGGGAGGTATCTGACTTTTGGACAGTACTGTTGCTTTCTTTGTTTGAATTGATTTGTTTTTGTGTTGCTTCTGTTAAAATTACACCAAAAAGGAACCTAAAGTTCCAAATAGACATTTTATTATTTTTCAGCTTTGATGTGTCTAAAGCACCTAAAACTAAAGTCTAAAGCACCCAGTAAATGCCATACAGTGCACTTTTTATTATCTATCAGTATTGCTGTGTGACACCAATACCAAAATATCAGTATTGATGAAATGTCTATAGTATATTTTGCTAAATACTCAAATTCAAGGTTAATAACCTGTTACATTTCGTGTGTTTGTGTGTCACATTTCGTGCCCCCTGAGATTCTTGGCCATCTGGCCCACAGTTCTCAGTCTGTCACAGTAGTGCACTGGCTGGCAGCCTTTAGTTTATGCACTTTTCACACATGCTCACACTCTTGCACGCGCTGGCTTTCCAAAGCCATGTGATGATCACTGGCCTGGCCCCCTGGGCTCAGCGCACAGAGGCCAGTGTGTACTGGCCCCAGCAGAGCTAACAGGCAATCTTTTCATGGCCTGCTTGTCTGCCTACTGGCAACACAGAACAATACGTACTACAGTCGCACATTCAGTCAGGGAGAACTAACTTTCCAATCACTAAATATCTTTCTAAATATGTTTTCTCTTCACTGGTTAGATGTGGAAAAGTAATCTTAAGGAGATTTTTGCCAAAGCTGGACTCCTCCCCGGAAAACAGCCGGTGTGTTTAGAGGTTTAGAGGTGTTTAGACGTGAATTCCAGTCATTTTTCCCAAGTGCCCCACAGAGTTAGTCTTCCATATCAAATGAACCTCCCAGGGCCATGCAGAAATGTGGAGAATTTCACAAGTTATGCTCAGAATTGCATTAACAGTCACATATACTGCCCTGCTGAGGTGTCCAGTGAATACATACCATGGACCCTCTTGCAACAAAAGCTAAGTCTTGGGTGTTTTCAAACCTTAGGCCTTGTATGTTATTATTATGTCTGCCCAACAACTAAGTAATTAGTTTCTATTGATCACATTATTTAGTGTAGTCCATCTCAACTAATCACATTTGTCTTATTTGTTTTATAAAACTATTTGTTTTAATAGTTTTCTATTTAAAAAGCAGTGCATTTTGTTATAGGCTAGTAATATGAATATGTTGCTTCATCAGAATGTATTTATTACTTTCAGTAATTCAATAACTTAATTTTCGTCATGTGAACCCTGAGCATGGAAATGAAATGATTTCCTTTGGCAGGCTTCCGGTTTTCAAAACTAGCATTATAAAGAGTAAGCCAGTTCTGCTTAAAGGGGAATTCCATGGATTTATTAAATGTATGTGTAATCAAAGCATCACACTGTAAACAAAGTCAGTCAAGATGGTGTGGTGTGAAATTGCATCATTTAAGATTCAGAATTTTTCATGGCGGTGATACAAACCAGATGTTTGAAGAGTTTAATGCTTCTAAATGCTACGTCCTGCAAAGTTTTTACATTATATGATATGTTGCTTGATGCCTGAGACATTTGTTTTGTGGTAGTTTTGAAAGGAGATTTTGGTCTGTAGCTTATTTTTTAAATACATTATTGACTAAAGTGCTTGCAGGGCAAAATAGTCCCAGAAGAAACATATTTCACATATATAAGTTACCGCAGTTTTACCATCATCAGCATTACATATAAAATTCTCGAAGACACGTGTAGGTTGACTGGTCAGTTTGATTATCATTGGCATTCCCCTTTAACTCGTTCGAACTATCTCAGGCCACTCTCTTTATAAATGTGTGGAGGTTTTTGTTTGTGAGCATGTGTCTAAGTGAGTTTTCTGTGTATTTCAGTGCATGTTCTTCTGTCCTCCTACTAAAACAGCATGTCTTATGTACTCAGAGTGTCTGTGTGCCGTCTGCGGAATGTTGTCTAACCCCATCTACCTTACCTTATTTCCAGATGAGAAAGAAACCTCAGAGACTGCACTGGGAAAATTTCTATGAGAGCGAACCGGTCAGTATTTAAAACCGTGTGCGTGTGTGTTGTGGTGCTGTAGCGACACGGACTGATGGCATCCTCACGACCCCTTAATCCGTAGCGCTCACGTCACACAAGACACCGCTCCCATGCTCTGCGTGATTTGTGTGTTATCCCAGAGGCTGTCTGTCTGTCTGTTGCGCTGTCTGAGGCCATTTGTCTTATTTGGTCATTGTGCTGCTCTATGTATTAAAGTGTGTTTAGCTGATGCTGTAGCTGGCTTCTCAGACTGGATGCCCTCCGAGGCCCACAGACCCACACCCATACACCCATTTATAGCGTGAGCACTCGGAGCATCTCGGTCAGATCTTTATCTGCCTGCAAACACTCAACAAGATTAAATGAGTGCGATAAGCAAGAGTACAAATATGCTCTTATTTGCATTGGGAGAGTTTTGCTTGCTGCAAATGTACACTGTTGACTTAGCCTCGCAGTAGCCACTCTGCAACCCCTCCTTTTCCCCTCTGCCCTCCTTTAGAGCGGTGGGCTAGATCGAGTGCTCTGGAGCTGCTCTCCACTACTGGGGAATGCATGAACTGAAAGTGATGGTTTGGAAGATGTTTGGTGTCTGAAGTTCCCTGTTTTAGTTCCACACTGGAGCTACAAGGCTAATGTAGCTAAGAAGTAAACTTAGAAGTTTATGTAATGATCAAGACAAGAATGGATGATGCTCAAGATGGCTTTGACTAGTGCTTTTAGACATGCAACAATCTTCTGTCCTGTTTTATAGATGCTGTTGTATCAACATGAAGGGCTTCCAGACATCCTGCACACTTATAGGCTAATTTACCAGTCATAATTAATAATATTAATATTATTAATATATTAATAAAATATCAATTTAATAATAAAAAAAGTCCTGGAAAAGGTTGCACGCCAGATGCTTATTTTTGAGGATCTGCTTGTGCTTATGGTTTGTGTTGCACTGATATAGATACTATACTGGTGTTGACCCAGATACTGGCACTTAAATACCAGTATCAGCAGTAGAGAATATCAAAACCATGAAGCAATTTCTGGTTTGCACATGTGCTTCTGAATGATTCCAGCATATGCTCCACATATCAGGTGGAGCTTAACTGAAGCAAGCCTCATGTTTATGGTGTAGAAAATGGTGTTTTTTATGCAAAATCTGTAATGCCAGTATTTCTCAAGGAGGCACGACCTACAAGCATTTACATTAAATGTAATTAAGTATTTAAAGATTATGTTAAATTTAGTTAAGCATTTCAGCATAAACTCTGCCAAATCGCACTTAACATACAAACTCCAGAACTATTAAAAATGTTGTCCAATAAGTAAATGACACTTGTTTAAGCTCAGTATGTTTTTTATTTGTGACATAAAACACTGCTTTTACAAAAAGGAAATATTAATGATTATATTAATATTAATATTAATGATTTAAATATCAGGACTTGGTCACCTGTGGATTGATTGTTTTGTTAGCAGTTGGTATTGTATCATAAGGGGGGGGGTAGTTCATCCTTACTTTTTGTAGAGTCTTGCATGTACATAGGTACAAACATGCACACAGGTACATAGACTCTCTGACCTCTAATTATTTAGTTGAACTTGATTAAATGACAAGTGGTGATGAGTGTGTCTTTGTGTCATTCCGTCTGTAAGAGGTCATTAGTGTCAACTTTAATGTTAAGAATGTCAGCAGTTGTGCTGGAATTTTAAGAGGCCTTTTATGAGCAGCAGCTGTTCAGTATGTAAGTCATGGAAATTGTGCTGGAAAGTCCTTAAGCACTTTAAGCACGACTGTTTGACATTTTTGACATTTAAGTCGTATTACTGAAGAACTTGACACATGTTGCAAAGGTATGGTGTAACCATCTTTTATTGATTAGCTACGTTTGTCTTGTAGCTCCAGTGCAAAACCAAGGAAGTAAGTTCAGACCCCAAAACTTCAGCTACATTTGGGACAAGAGCAAAATAGATGTTTTGCTTTCAGTTTCAGTCCCTTAATACACACAAAGTCAATGACCAAAAAGGTATTTGTTCCGTGGTGTTGCTTGGTGGGGGGGGCCTGTGGATCCTTTGTCATTCATGAGTATGAATAATTGTACACCCATGACTGCATCAGTGCTTATCAACTGAAAGGTAAGTGATGTATCCTTGAGTTAGCATGGGATGTTGGGATATCCATGGAAATAAAGGGCCTGGTGAATTCCTGCTCATGCAAACCACTGTTCCGCAGTAGCAATCATTTCACTTTAAGCCAAAACCATAAAACACCTTTCTATAGCTGTGGATTTATTTTGCTTGGGAAAGCTTATAATATTTAACATAAGAAATTGTCCTTTTTACATTTCCTACGGTGGAAATGTGAAAGGAGGAAAGCAAACAGGCTAGAGTCGGGTCTAACCGTAGGGCTGTTCGGATTTCAGCAATGTTTGCCTTTCCATTGCTCTGGTATGCCATAATTATGGCATCAGCGGTGGAGCTAGGCGATGAAGGAGACACTGTCTCATTAAAGGGAGGACATGTGTGTAAATTTGTCCATGTTTTCCTGAGCAGTTTCTCTGCCTGCTCCAGTGTTCTGCTGTAAATGACAGTTTTCCTCCTGTAGGATCTCCCCCTCCCAGTGTGTCTTGTATAGTTTATGATTAGGCTAAGGAAATGGCAGCTTTAGCATGTGCTCAAAAACCAACTATGAAATTGACATGTAGCTGCACAGTATATCGTTTGTTTATCATTATCATGATATTGGCCTTTGCAGTACCAGTATCACTGCAGGTTATTTTAAATGAGCCTCATAACCAGTCAAGTTTTCTTTACTGTATGATGTGAATATCTTGACCAATCACAGTCCCAAATGGGTTTCAATGGGGAGAAGAATCAGAATATTCATGTAATATAACAAAAGTTGAATACTAAGAGATGACCCTTCATTCATTTAATTTCCAGTCAATACGGCCATGGAGTTATTCGTTTTTAGTTTTGATTAGAACCATGCAAGACCAGGAAGACCACTAAACCTGTCACCATCAGATCAACAGCACTTACGACCTTAAGAGGAGAAAATCAAGCTCCACTCTTGCTTCAGACCTGAAAAAAAATCTCCAGCTGTTTCTGTCCATCCGTCCACTGTGAGAAGACAACACTGTGGATTTGAAAGGATGTGTAGCTGTCATGAAACCGCTACTGAGAGAAGGATATTCATGCAAATAAACAAAGAAACTCCTGGTGTTCTCAGAACAGTGGATTGACCACCTTAGAACCCAGACCTCAACATCACTGAATTAGTTTGAGATTATTTGCAGAAACAGAAAATGCAACCAACTTCTATGACTGAACTTTAGAGGTGTGGAGAAATATCCTTAAAGGGCATTTTGACTGAAAATTATATAAATAAATAAATGAAGGGTGGACTCTAACGTTTGCATGGTACTGTATTTTGGTCGAAGTAATGCAAGACTGTCTTTACTTCAGGCTACACAGTATTTCGATATTTATTGTAGCCATGTTAACCTATAGTCAGAATATCAGAATTTCTGAGTTATGGATATCGTCAGTAGTTAAAGAACACTTTAAAAAAGAAACACAAAGAAAATAATTAGTCCTGTGTGATTAAATCTGTGCTTTACTGATGAGTTTTCCTCTGTTCCAGCTTATCAAACCTCAGGGAAGCTAAATAATATGATACACATTGTGAATCATGAAAATGTCTTGTTAAATGTTGCCATATCACCCACCACTGTCTTTACCTGTGTCACATTATTGGTTCACCAATGCAGTTTTCATACATTGCAAAGTATATTGCACTTGCACTATATGGTAATGTAGTTGCAACACTAAATTTTGTCCATATTATGCATCAACAAGAGACAGCTGCAGTTGCCACATGTTAGTAAGGTTGGGCTCCAAGCTGTGAGGTATCAAGCTGGCATATATTCCCCATTGATCTTAAACATGTGGTACTTCTTTTGATAGGTGTAAAATCAATCACCCTGAATTTATAGCCTGGCCTTTTCTGTACAGATTGCCTAAAACTGCAGGCCTGGCATGCATCATGCTTCTATCTGCTCAACTCCTGTTTGATGCGATGAATTAAGTCATAAATTGCTACTTCTCTTATTACTTTTGTATGCGTGCCAAATTTCCATGGGGAATGTAAAAAGCCAAGCATTCCGAATTTTCCACTGCATGAGCAGAACCTGCATATGCTACCATTCACCAGGCCCCTTATTTGCAACCAGAAAAAATGTTGCCACTCCAGCTCGTTTGACCAAACTTCATAATGACATGGTGCTCTGAGTCACTCGGCCTGGCTCTGTCATGCTACTGTTCCATCTTTGAGCACCGCCGCACTATCGGCCGTGAGAAAGAGTTCAGTGAGCTTTCATGTTAACATGTCTGCTTATCACCAGTTATCATTGTTTATTTTCTGATGGTTCGTATCTGAGTGCTGGCATGGCAAACTACTTAGGACACAAGAGTGTAGCATCCACGTTTCATGAAAGTGCATGTAAGAGCTGCAATGCAATTAGGGCTGTCACGATTAATCGGTTATATCGGTTTTCTTTAGTAATGATAAATTATGATATTGCATCTTTACATTCTACACTGGTTTCTCTTACAGTGATTAACAGCCTGGTGGCTACACCCATTTCCACTCATCAGGCATAATTTTATGTCCACCTCCTTGTTTTTATGCTTGTTGTCCATTCTATCAGCTCCACTTACTATATAGGTGCACTTTGTAGTTCTACAATTACAGATTGTAGTCCACCTGCTTCTCTGAAACTTTGTTAGCCCCCATTTATCCCGTTCTTCAGTGGTCAGGACCCCCGCGGACCCTCACAGAGCAGTTACTATTTGGGTGGAGGATCATTCTCAGCACTGCAGTAACACTGATGTGGTGGTGTTGGTGTGTTAGTGTGTTGCGCTGGTCTGAGTGGATCAGACACAGCAGTGCTGCTGGAGTTTTTTAAGCACCTCAGTGTCACTGCTGGACTGAGAATAGTCCACCAACCAAAAATATCCAGCCAACAGCGTCCTGTGGGCAGTGTATACCACTGATGAAGGACTAGAGGATGACCAACACAAACTGTGCAGCAGCAGATGAGCTATTGTCTCTGACTTTACATCTACAAGGTGGACTGACAAGGTAGGAGTGTCTAACAGAGTGGACACAGTGTATAAAAACTCCAGCAGCACTGCTGTGTCTGATCCGTTCAGACCAGCACAACACACGCTAACACACCACCAC
This sequence comes from Pygocentrus nattereri, assembly GCF_015220715.1. Classification (NCBI taxonomy): domain Eukaryota; kingdom Metazoa; phylum Chordata; class Actinopteri; order Characiformes; family Serrasalmidae; genus Pygocentrus; species Pygocentrus nattereri. Next base: position 10,324,527 of record NC_051225.1, read on the forward strand.
CACGTCAGTGTTACTGCAGTGCTGAGAATGATCCACCACCCAAATAGTACCTGCTCTGTGAGGGTCAATAGGGGGTCCTGACCGCTTTAGAACAGGGTAAAAGGGGGCAACAAAGCATGCAGAGAAACAGATAGACTACAATCTGTAACTGTAGAACTAGAAAGTGCACCACGACCTTGGGGCAGTTGTGGGCTGGAGGTTAGGGTTCCAGCCTCGTGACCGGAAGGTCATCGGTTCGATCCCCAGATCCGACAGCACATGACTGAGGTGTCCTTGAGCAAGACACCTAACCCCCAACTGCTCCCTGGGTGCTGCGGATTGGGCTGCCCACCGCTCCAGGCAAGTGTGCTCACTGCCCCCTAGTGTGTATGTGGTGTTTCACTGCCCAGATGGGTTAAATACGGAGGTGAAATTTCCCCGTTGTGGGACTAATAAGGGTCAATTAATTAATTAATTAATTATATAGTAAGTGGAGCTGAAAAAATGGACAATGAATTTAGAAACAAGGAGGTGGTCATAATGTTTGATTGGTGTAAGTTTCCAGTCTGAGGATGCTGTTTTTCAATACATTCTTTTGGAGTTCAGTTATTGTTCAGTTAAACATGTTTACTGTGTGACCTAAAAAAAAAAAATTAATCATCAAAGTAATTACTAGAGGACTCGATTACTAACAGTGTCAGCCCTAAATGCAGTGCTCTGCAGTAAACTAGAATTGTGGCTCATAAATCCACCTGTGTGGACCTCACATTGTGGTAAATGTTTAACTGCTGGTGACTCCTTGCTGCTTGCTGTTGAAACCAGCAGGACTGTTTCACAGTGGAAGGGGAGGATCTGAAGCACGACTTTGAGAGGCTACAGCTGGCTATGGAGATGGTGGGGTTCCTACCCGCTACACGCAAACAGTGAGTTCACCAACAATCTGCTCCCCAAATGTTTCTCTTCCTTTCTGCTCATACTTTGCTGTTCGTAAACATGATGACTTTCTCATGTATGGCTGGTGCTTGGAGTATAAACAAACTCGCTTATCTTTGCTGTTCTAAGAAAACATTTTTCCCTTTGAAGTGGTAACTTTAGAGTACAATGGAAAACATCTTTTATTGTTAACCCAGCACAGTGATTATTGGTACCTTTTGATAAAGATCAAAATTTGGGATATTTTAATCTGTAAAGACCCCCCACACTCAAATATGTATTTCTTAAATAGGTAAGTTCTCTTGGATGGCTTGTTACGATTATATATTAGATTAGGTTAGAATATACGTTCTGATGTTTGTGTCAAACTTATCATAGTGCAGAGTTGCTATTTTTTCTTTGATAACACTGGCTTCCTCAGTAAGTCCAACAAAGCTGTTCGGTGGGGCGGTACATAGCAGCTTAGTTATGTATGTTGCAATTGAACTTGAGGCTGTTACAATCTAATATACTAAAGTATGCTAATGACAGGCTTATGGGATGCAACAGAAAGCTTTCCTTTAGCCAAAGAACATGTCTGCGCTACTGTAGCGTATGTGTTTGAACTGTTTGGTCTGTGCAATAAGCTGTTAGATAAAATTTGGTAATTAAAAGTATGATTGATTTAAATATGCATTCCACATCCAATAGACTGTCAAAGGTGCAGAGCTGTGGCAGGTAGCAGTATTTTGGCACACTGCAGGTGTAACTCCAGCTCACTGGAGATCCACTGAACATTTAGAGGTTAGAGTCATATCTGAGGGTGCAGTCCTATGGTTTTGTGAGTCATAATCTATGCTCACATTGGCCCTTCATACTCTGAACTAGCACTGGGGGCTAGTATTAGCTTAGTGGGCAAGCTGATACATTTTACACGCCACAAATACAGGTTCAATTACAGTTCACTGATGCCTCACCCTGCAAGTATAGAGGACAAAGACTTAAATCTGAGGGAAGGAATCTGTGCATGGAGCCGTTATGTAAGCTAATCTTGTTTCGACACTCTCTTAGCACAGTAAATATGTGGAAGGGTTTGGCAACCAGGAAGACAAAAGGGGGGTGTTTGCAGGTTGCATCATTGTGCATATTTGTAAATGTTCATCATTGTGCATATTTACAGATGTTCATCATTGTGCATATTCATAAATGTCATAATTTAAAGAAGCTTTTAATAATTTTTTAGTCATTTTCTGGGTGTAACAATAATACATAAGTATTAGACAATTTATTGTCCAACTTAGATTTGTTATTTAAATTACAACTTTTGGGATACATTAA
>NC_051225.1:10936755-11041755 GCF_015220715.1 Pygocentrus nattereri
CCCCATGAACCCACACAGAGCAGGTAATATTTGGGCGGTGGATCATTCTCAGCACTGCAGTGACACTGACGTGGTGGTGGATCAGACACAGCAGGATAACTGCTGGACTGCGAATGGCCCACAAACCAAAAATATCCAGCCAGCAGCGTCCTGTGACCACTGATGAAGGACTAGAGGATGACCAACACAAACTGTGCAGCTACAGATGCTCCTGTTTCTGGCTTTACATCTACCAAACAGGTGCAACAGCAGCGGCCTGTGCAGTAGGACTGCAGAGCGGCTGAACAAGCCCAACACAAAACAATTTCCTCTTTAAATCAGACCATCGGATAATGACTTAGGCTCCAAATACTAACGATACACTCACAATTACATAAACGACCACAACCTAGAAATTAATCTTAAAAATGTGGCGAAATGGGAAGAATTTCCGCTGGCGTGAATGAGGCTCGAGTCTCCTGAAGGGAGGGAGACAGGATTCCCCCTCCCGCTGGCTAAAACCACGTGACTGCGTTCCCGGAAATTTTGTGACATGGCGACTCTGGACGTCATGTATTGTCTTTGGTTTTATGGCTACATTGGTTGCTATAGTAACGTGGGCGTTGACTGCGGACGGATATGATTGTTTAAGAGAAAAAAACGCTTTCAATTTAGAATTTAAAAATCTAGAAATTTGAATTTTGTGGGGAATTCTGCATTATCGCGGTTATTAAACCTCATACCTCCAAAATAGTAACTTTACAGGAGAAGGAAAAAAACGTACTTTACTTTTAATGTAAGTCAATAGAAGCAGAGTTTTGTCCAAGTCATTTTGGACTGTTTTTTTGGCCCATTCATCATGAAATTTACATACAGTGTAAAAAACAACAGGTATTTTCAAATTATATCAAAAACTGAAAAATATGATGGAGAAACGAGGTTTTGTCCCGACAACAGCTATATGCACATGGCGTGCACGATGACGTGGCTGCTAGTAGACAACCAACCAATCAATGGCAACAAAGTAATCAAATAATTAATTGTTTACTTATTAATGTAAAAAATCGCATCTATTATTTGTCTTGCCCGGCTTTATTACTTACTTAAAATAAGTCTCAATTAGTTTATTTGTGGGCACAAATTTCTGGTGCCGCAAGCTTTAAAATTCTATTTGAATCGCATTAACGGTACCAGATCAATGTTTGGGCTGGATTAGAATTTGCAAAAAAAAATTTTTTTTGCAGTTTACACTTCAATTCAGAACAGCAGTCCTACTTCAAGATGTAAATAAATCGGATTTGTGCCATCAGTGTAAACGCAGCCTTGTCAGACCCCCTTGCTGTCTCCCTCCGCTCTCGGCGCACCTGCGCAGGCGCAGACGCGGTGCCGCGCAGCTACTTCCTCGATGCGAGTTCATGGGTCTGGAGTCAACCAGTCTCGGGAAGCGTATAACAGTGACTTTAACTTTGACACTTTCATGGCGAAGTGAAGTGAAGGGAAGGACGTATGTACCCGCAGCAGTTTGAACCACTTTCTTTCTTCGCGACTTCGTCAGCAGTCCAGACTCCGTCTAACTGTTCCGAAGTGAGCGAAGCAAAGTTCCCTCAGAGCTGGTAACTCCGTTAGCTAGCTTGAAGTAGAGCCGCGCGCTCTTCTTAAGCATTCGCTTTAGCCTTTACAATGGCGGAACCTAACGAAAACGAGAGAACGGACGACGAACTGCTGGGGGCCGCCGGCGGGGCAGGTAAGACAAAAACCGACCTGACTTTCAGCTTCTGTTACCCCCCCCGGTTAGCCAGGCTACGGGAGCTCTGACGTCATCGACTGGAAAGACCGAGGTGTTGGCCTGACCTCGGTGTCGGAGCTAAAGAGACTGTGTCCGTCCTGATGATTCGAGCACAGTTTCAGAGGGAATAAATGTGTAAAGTGTGGACCAGACGACTCCAGTGAATGACGAGCACCGTTTAGGAATTTCTTCTGACGTCCCACAGAGATGGTTGTCTGTCTAGCTCTACCTGCTCTCAGACCTGGGGAGGGCTGTCGCTTTTAAAGACGAAAAGACAAAAGAAAGATTTCAGAGATAACCACAGGGCTGAGATTACGGCTGCATAGAGAACAGAGAGTAGGTCATAGATAGAGAATGGACTATAACATAACGTGACCTATCACTCATTGTCTAGGCCCCATTTATCAGAATATATCTTGTGCTTCCACTCACTGGTATGATTTTGAGGTCTACAAACATCTTAGGCCCACTATATAGATATAAAATTACCTATAGTGATGCAGCTAGGATCTTTTGGCCCCAGTGCCAAAAAAAATGCCCCTCCATAGGACTGTCCCAGCTAGCTATTACACAACTGACTGATTGCAGTTATTTGAGCTGATCTGAACTATTTCCACAGTTGGTAAACAACATAAGTTTATGGCATGATAAACAAAATGTGAATTGGGTGAGTTTTCACCTCCTAGGTTTGAGATGAATGCATGTAAATGAAAGAAAGCAAAAATTTGGAGATGTAACAGGTCTTATGAAAACAACAACAGCGGTTCTAATTTCCCAAATGGTATGGCTTGATTCAAGGGTGCCTTTCGCTGTTGTTGGAACAAAACCTCGTATCTCCAAAATGGTATGTTTACAAGACAAGGAAAAAACGTGCCTTACTTTTAATGTAAGTCAGTAGTAGACAAACTAGACATCTTTCCAAGTAATGAATGGTCATTTTGTTTAGTCCATTCATCATGAAATTTACATACAATGTAAAGGACAACAAGTGTTTTCAAATGGTCAAAAACTGAAAAATGACAATAATGGAGATACGAAGTTTTGATCCGACAACGGCAATATGACACTTCATATGAGCTCAGACTGTGTCTGTTGTCAGTCAGGAGCTGCTAAGTATCAACAACTATGAAGCAAAATGCGATTTATCCACTTTAGTCTTAAAATAAATGTACTTTTAATTGTTGCATTAAAAAAAACAGACAATTGTTAATATTGAGTATAGCAATTATGTGCTAAAATTTTATGATCATGACAGGTCACCTCCCCCATATGGAAATAATATTTTCAATTAATATTTGCTGCTGTAATTTCACAAATAAGTTGATGCTCTCAAGGCATGTCATTCCACGCACTAGGGCATAATGTTGTGTTTACTCTTGACTATGGTTGAATTGCAATATTTATACAGCATTGTGGAGATACAGGGCAGGGGTTCCTAAGTGGCTGATGATTGTATGTCTTAATTTGTTCTCCTTTTCGTTGCAGATGTCGTTGATGATCTAATCGTAGAGGAAAGTGCATTAATATTTAGAGGGTACAGAAATTTCCTTCTTGCATGGTCCTCTATTTATATGCATCACATTTGAATATGATCATAAACTGTGCTGTAAGATCCTCTGTTCCTCTTTAACCTGGCTGTTGTGGTTTTTCATGCGAAGGTATGTTATGGAGCGGTTCAGTACAGAGAACCCTGCCATGCACGTGAGCCCCGAGGATCTCGGTGGAAGACCTGATGAAATGGACGATCCTCGAATAAAAGTGGTTGTAGAGCAGCTTCTTAAGATTGCGGATGATCTGAATCGAAATGCAGAGTTTCAACAGTAAGAACTACGGATTTGTTATGCATCTCCTGTATACACTGCTGTTGGATTTTTGGCATAATTTCTGTTTGTTTTCTTGAATTTTCACACTCTTTTTATTCGTTGTTTGTGATTATAATGTGATGTTAATCATGTAACACAAGTGTTCAGTAAGTGGTTTTACGCAAAGGGTAATTTAGACTTCACTGAGGATGTACTGTTGATAGACTGTATGCTAAGCACCTCTGTCTTCTGGACAGTCTCATCAGCACTGTGGAGGCTAACTGTGCTCAAGATGTGTTCATGACGGTGGCCAGGAGCATCTTTGCAGACGGCATTAACTGGGGGCGGATTGTGGCTCTCTTTCATCTGGCCTATCAGCTGATTTACAGGGTAAAACTCTTCTGCTGTGTGTTATTTAGATTATAGAGTGTGTATACTTTGAGTTCTAACTACATGACTTTTTATGCTCAGATGCTTAGTTTTTATTCAGCGTGTTGTGGCATGAATTTAGATGCCACTGACGGCGCGTTAAAAGCATCGCTTGAAAAGCCTGAAACGCTCCTTTACTTGCTTATTAATTGGTTCAATGTGCTTTTCTGCTACTACTACTAGTGCTGCCATTTATCTTTATTGAATGAATTAAGTGGGCCATGTCCTGTGTTTTTATTGTATTTATTTATTTATTTATTTATTTATTTATTTACAGCTTCACTTATAATGCTGTAACAGTCGTAATGCATTTGATTTTGGCAAACACCTTTTGACCAATGACTGCTGTTAGTTTGTGATTAGATATTCAAGCAAAAATGTAATTATTCTCAACAAAAAAACCACAAGATTATTAGCTAACATAACATAGGATAAAGCAGGTCAGATATTCCCGTCATTTCATGGACTATTTGTGATTAAATTATGAACATGTGTCCTTTTAATTTGCCAGTTAATGTGAAAACATACAAGTAGCCTTTTTAATCCACCTAGCCCTGGTTTACTTTCATTTTCACACACTTTAGCTTGAATACCGACATTTGAAGCTGAGACATTTAAACAGAACATTTTACTTTGTGCTCTGCAGTTTTGCAGCTCCTCCTATAGAGAGTTGTTCTGTTTTGTGTTGGCACATTAACCACAATACCGTCAGCTGTAGTCGTCTTAGTGTTTGAGTACAAATTTTCATATCAGCTTAGTGTGTCTCAAGCCTAATGGTTAACCAGTGACCCTAAAACAAGGAACCAACTAATCACAATATCAAATTAAAACTAATAATTCCATTTTTGAAACCTGTATTTAACATGCACTACGTATAAATCTGATTTCGCATAAATAGAAAAGCTGAAAACTAAAATATGTTCCATGTTGTTGAAATGACTGTGGTATAATGAGCCTACTGAAAGTTATGTATTCAAACGTTCTAAATTCATATTTACTACTCATAACTAGCCACAATAAGCATACATTTCACAACTGGGTTTAGCTCTGCATCTCAGTAACTGTCAGAAGCCTTCACCATCCTTCAAGTCCTTCTCCATAATTATTGATTGTCATGCATCACACTTACCCTCAGAGAACATGGGTGAAACTTGTGACAATTGCACGTAATATAACATCCGATCATGGCCCCTAACTTTTATCAATTGCTGGGGAAAAAATTGACAACAAGAAACTGGTTCAAATACTGACTGAGCTGCTCCTAAAGCTGACCATATGAGGATCCTCTTAACTGATATCTGTGTGGCTGCCATCTCGGAGAAGCAGTTTTAGCATGGCGGATAATGTGGAAACACCACAGAGAGGCATGCTTAAACCAGAGGAAACAAAACATTGTTAGTGTTTCTGCTCAGAAACATTTAACGCTAACTTTGTTCTTGATTTGGTTCAGTAATTTGTGTGTTTACAGTCTGTAAATTGCTAATAAAATGGCTAAAATTGAGTGCAGTAATGGTGGCCTACAAGCTACTGTTACTTTAGCTTATTATTATTATTATTATTATTATTATTATTATTATTTTTATTTATTAATTATTATTCTTATTATTCTTCTTCTTATTATTATGCTATTAATAATAGTTTTGTTTTGTCTGTTTTGTTCCTCTGACTTTGATATTATCATAAAGTTGTTTAATCCCTCGTTCAAAAGGAAGGTTTTCACTGTTTGGCTGCAGCACGACTTTGTCTGTTTAAAAAGCCCAACCATTGTACTGAATTTTCTAAAGCCGGATGACGTATTAGTACTTATTCAGGACCAGGGTTATAATAGTTTTGAAGTTTAAATAAAAAACTGATCAAGTTTTTCATTTTTGTTTTTGATTGTAGTGTAGTTTCAGTTTAGTTCAGTTTAGTTGCATACTGTATTTTGGAGTAGGTCTGTCTAGTGGAACTGTTTGCCTATTTCATTTGCCCAAAATGTTCCTCAGCTTGAATGATAAACAATCCAGAATAGAACCTGTTTTGAATCTGAGAGAGAATAAAATGAAATTAACATTTTTTTTAATAGACAGCACGAGCACAGCACTTTTTACAAGTGAATAAATAGTTTTTTGTAACAACTCAAGGACAATGGATTCAAAGTGGGCTGGTTTTTAAATATAATTTCCATATATGGACTGGGAAAATAAAATTTAATCTTTAACGATGTTTACATACTACATCAAACTCCTACTTATAAAAAGTGAGAGACACAAATTTTTTATGGTATGGGCCCTTTAAAAGATGCAGTAAAGATGAAATAAGGTCATTACAGCGCTTTAAGAGAAATTCCTCAAACTAAGTACAAATACCACTGCTTTGAAATGACCTCATGATTGCTCCAGCATGCTTATCTCTGGTACAATAATACAGGAAATTGTGGAGAATGCTGAAGCTCCTGGAAAAACTGCTTTCTTTTCTTTCCTCAGGCACTGACTCAAAACCACTATGAAATCATCAAGACGATCATTAGCTGGGTATTACAATTTATCAGGGAACACATATCTGCCTGGATCAGACAGCAGGGAGGATGGGTAAGTTGCTGTGTTGTTTGGCCACCCATACAGAACCACACAGGATGACCCAGACACCAGACCACCACACACAGAGATGCGCCCACTCGAGTGGCAGGAAGCACAGAGGCACAAACTCCGACACATTCCGCTCGAAAATCCACATCCAAACCTGCTGACCCACTTTATAGTAGACACGTATGTACTGTGTACACAAAACGCAGCTGGATGAAACAGTAAACAAAAACAGAAGTCACATGTGAAGTGTGTGTATTGGGGTTAGGGTGAAGCTGGCAGTTACTGATATTCCCCTGTAGCAACCATTATCACTGCAAAGACTAATTACTGCTAATTCACTGTGATGTAATCACACACACTAAAAAGGAGGGAGGCTGGTTTAATCGTAATTGGTACTCTATGGCACACAAAACTAGTCAGAAGGCGGCTGAACTTTTGGCTTTGCTGTACAAATTCAAGATATCTAGTTTTAACTCCTGCTTACAGCTCTGATTGAAGCCTTGGGCTCAAATGTGTTTGTACGCTGGTGTCTGAAGGCTGTCATTACGCCCCAGCGGAGTTCAGTGCGCACGTGTGGCGCAGAGCCTCCTCCAGGACTGGTGGGAGTTGACTGGTTGCTGGGGCCAGGCAAGTTTTATAGCACACACATGATCATAAAAGCCATAGTATGTGCGGTGGTGAGGTTTAGACTTCAAACGGCCCAGTGCCATGGAGTATACCCTGATTGCCGCTGCTAAAATTGCAGATCATGGGAACGGGGCCTTCAGTAAACCTGAGACACGCTTCAGCCCAGCAGCTTGAGTGTGAGAGAAGCTGATAAGGGAGAGCACACTTGCAGAGTGAGATGGCTAAGAATAGCATAATATAGACAAAATACCACATTGAGATTATATCACTACATTTGAGATTACAGTTTGTCGAAGGATTGTCAGAATCGGTTATTCGTTTTAAAGAAATTATATCATAACGTTGAACTTTCAGGGCTCTTGATTGCGACCTAATTTCTCAATGATACGACTAAAAAAAATCTGAGGTGCGACCAGCCATTTGAAGGGGAAAAAAGAAAGTCTCCGCTACTCCCAAAATCTCCCTGGGGTTCAACAAGACACACATTAGGCCCATATCGTATTCTAACCCAATCAGAGATGGTGATGGGCGGGATACCCCTTGGGAATCCCCCCCCCACCATTGGCCATGGTCCAGATATTCCTGTACGTGTGTGTACATTTGAAAATGAGTGTGCTGCAGTCAGACAGAGAGAGGTGAGTAGCCTAGGCCCGTCAGATAAACAGAGTGGATGTAGCTGCGGATGATGAGAGGAGATGAAAAGAACCATTGACAACTTTTTCGTTAAGATTGTTAAGTTAAGGCCTGATCCGTCCGAAAATCATAACCGATGCTCTGACATGGAGCCACCAACCTCCCAGGTTATGTCAAGCCCTGGTCCGGAGACAGCATCAGATAATGAGCCACATGCGATTGACTCCGAGCCAGAGCCCGCTGAAATTAAAAGGGGGAAAGTGTATACATTTCGAAGAGAGTGCCTTGACCAGGTTCCCTGGCTATAATACAGTAAAACCGATAATATAATGCACTGCCTTTACTGTAAAAAGTGTGGGAAGACCATGGCTGACGATATTGCATTTGAAATGCTGAAAAAGCACAATGCATCTATAAAACACGTTACATGCCGCGATAAATGCACTGCCCGATTGTCCCCTCTCCCCGCTGCCTTTCAGCGGCAGGCAGCAGCAAACAGGTCATCAGACGAGGCCGAGATGATAATCAGGTTTAACATTGCCTACAATATTGCAAAAGAAGAACTCTTCGCTAATTTCAAGTCCGAAATAATTCTTCAGAAGAAAAATGGCTTGAATGTAAACCCGACGTACAGCAATGATGTAACTTTCTCATTTATTTATTTATAATGATATATATATATATATATATATATATATATATATATATATATATATATATATATATATATATATATATTTATGTATGTATAGCCCCCCCACCAAAAAAAGACAGCAGTCCCTGTTGAAGGAAGAACTGCCAAAAGTCATATTCTTACAAAATATAAGATAAATAAATATTATACCCCAAAAGGCTGTATGTCAAACATTTGTGTGCTATCTACAAAATACAGGCTACAGGCTGCATCTTAAAATTAAGCAAATTGAGCTTTACAATGAATGTTTTCTAACTTGGCTCGATCACTTCCAGCAAACTGGGATCCACAGCCAGAACAGAGATTTACTTTACAACTGAAATTATTTGTTTGGCCCGTTTGGACTCTGCACTTGGCCCCTGCGTTTTCTCCTTGCTCCAGTAGCTTGGTTAAGACATTTGGTTGAGTCTTCACAAATGAGACCAGACTCCTCTGGATGTTCACAGCACACAATAAAACATGTAATGATCAGTTTAAGGGCTTACTTGTGCATATTACAAGCCTCAGCGATAACACTTGTGAAAGAGCCAACATTATGATGCCCATTAACAAATGATATATTGTGCAGCTCCAACTGAGAAAGTGTTTTGAGCTGAAGATCAATGGTGGTAGTTATTTTTATGGTATCACGGATTTGCTTAAAGCAGGATTCACTTAACATTAAAACATCAACAACTTTGCGTTCATCATGGTAAGCCATGCCCACAGCTGTTAACATTAAAGCCAGCATAAATGAGAGCAGCTCTTTTCTGTGGTCTGTGGTGGAGAGACCACATACACTATTTCTGTTAGAAATGACAGCAACAGGTGCTGAGTGCCTCCTCTCTTATGCAAACATAGGCAAAAATCTTCTTATCATGCACAGTATGTTAACCTTTAGAAGTCACTTATTACAGGTGATATTAAAAGGATGGTGGTGAATTATTTCTCACTTGTAGCTTTAGTGAAACAAGCACATTCTAAAATTTCAGTTCATACCACTGGGGAGTCGAGAGAAATCACACAAAATATGGTGTGTGTGTGTGTGTGTGTGTGTGTGTGTGTGTGTGTGTCGGACGTGTCAGATCAGGTTGAAGTGTTGTCTTGAAGTGTTAATGTCACATGCCAAATTAAAAGAAGATCTGGCTTGATGTTTAGACCCTCACAGAGCAGGTACTATTTGGGTGGTGGATCATTCTCAGCGCTGCAGTAACACTGACGTGGTGGTGGTGTGTTAGTGTGTGTTGCGCTGGTCTGAGTGGATCAGACACAGCGGTGCTGCTGGAGTTTTTAAACACCTCCGTGTCACTGCTGGACTGAGAATAGTCCATCAACCAAAAACATACAGCCAACAGCATCCTGTGGCCACTGATGAAGGATTAGAGGATGACCAACACAAACTGCAGCAGTAGATGGGCTATTGTCTCTGACTTTACTTCTACAAGGTGGGCTGAGAAGGTAGGAGTGTCTAATAGAGTGGACAGTTAGTGGACACTCCAGCAGCACTGCTGTGTCTGATCCACACATACCAGCACCACATCAGTGTTACTGCAGTGCTGAGAATGATCCACCATCCAAATAGTACATGCTCTGTGAGAGTCCATGGGGGTCCTGACCACTGAAGAACAGGGTAAAAGGGGGCTAACAAAGTATCAGAGAAATAGATGGACTACAGTCTGTAACTGTAGAACAACAAAGTACACCTATAGAGAAAATGGAGCTGATAAAATGAACAATGAGTCTAGAAACAAGGAGGTGGTCATAATGTTATGCCTGATCTGTGTATACTGATGCAGATATAATGATAATACATAATTCACTCACATCCTTAGAAGACATGTCCTTCACCAAGCTTGGACAGAGTTCTCAAAGAATGCTCTTTCAACACACTCTGAAACATCAGATTCCTCTGCTTAGAGAAGAAAATGTTCTTCCACACATTGTGTGCAATTACAGACTTCCACCAGAGAAGTTGCCAAATCGTATGCAGTGTACCAGTATTCATTAAGGAATAATGAAGATATTCATTATGCCAGGTTACACCAAGATGTTATTAAATGATTAACAGTATACTATAATTGTCTATTTACGGTAATTCTTTGATGCATTGTCTGCTTGAGGTTTGATCCCCACATTTCATGTGGATGTGAATTTTATTAATTATAACTTCATTTTTGAGCGGAAGCTCAATTTCTCAATTTCTTTACATATCTAAATTTCATTTTTTTCACAGCATCCTACAAATAAGGGGAAATGTGTGACATTACACAGAAATATCCTATTAATTTAATACCTGCAACATTTGTTATTTTATTGAAAAAATTGGTTCCTAACCTCTGTATTGTGATTCCTAAGTTTTTAAGGAAAGTTCGTGTGCATGCTGTCTTGTTTTGTGACATTATGTATATTTCTGTCATTGTTTGATGTCAAAACAAAAAGCCAGAACTTCAGACTTGAAGCTCTCAATACAGACTGAAAAACGATATTGTAGCTCTAAAAAGCCTTGTAACTTCTGTTTTAGTTAAATTGGCCTCAGTTATATTAACAAAGGTTGATGTTTTTTCTTTTGCCTGTACACTTTGAGCAAGTCCTTTTGTGACAGCACTGGTATGCATTATCTCACTATGTGATTAGTTATAACTAATATGTAATTTGTTATATATTAGCTACAATTACATATAAGTAGTGTTGTAAAATGGCTCCAACGAACTTTTATTGGTACCTGGAGATGATTTGTGGAATTGAGAAGGAACTTCATTAACTCTCAGTGCTTTAACAGACCTCATGGTGGTGCTCTCCTGTGTTTTGCAGGGGGCCGTTTTGCGCAGTGTGTCCAGATGGCGCACTGTGTCTATCATTGCTGCCGTGGCATTCATTGTTGCTGCCGTGTACTGGAGAAACACTCGCTGACCTCCTCGGACTAAAAGCCTGAAGCTCTTGAAACAGCAGGGGATCCAGATTCAGTTATTTGCACATTGGGAAATTGATATCAGAAGCAATAATACATCATTGAATGATGCTTGACAAATATATTGACCAAATACTCATGTTGTTCGGGTTATTTAAACCAAGTCATAAGCCAAGTTCAGCACACACTGAGAGCCAATGCAATAGACACTGTAGCCCTTTTTTTCTCTAATTTCTCTGTGTTTGTGACTTTGATGCCTTAAGGAAGAACTATTTATTAACAGAGTCTCTTTTTATACTTCCCACTATGTTTGAGGTTATTTTTAGAATCAGGGATTCCACTCCTTCTCAGATATCCGATCTTAAGTGCCAATCAGTTGTAGCCCTACGTCCAACTGGTGGATTGTCCAGGACCGGTTGTTAATCACATGATTTTTATATTGAATTTAAATGTGCATCTTATTGAATTTTTACATTTGAGTGTAACTGAAAAGATAAGTGTAGATTGCAAATTTAAAAGCTTTTTTTAAAAGCTATTTTTATTTTTATTTTATTAAGCTTTTCTTGTCTGTAGAAAGGGTCTCATCCAGTCTACATAAAGTCTGATCTACAGTTCATCTGAATATCTTAGTAAGATGTTGGTAGGCATTGTTCATAAAAGTGAGTTAAGCAACAAAGAATGTGGGATTGATAGATTTATCACAGGTTAAATAACAAAATGTCTGAAAGCAGTCCTGATTCCAGTCCCAGCTGTGTGGCTTTAGGTGGAGCTTGGTGTTGGCATTCATGATCTGATCCCTTAATTACTCTGAGAACTGACCAAGTTTGGAGAAAAATTGGCATTGGTCATTGAAAAACTGTTAGTGTAGTTTAGTAGTAAAGATCAGTGTGGAGGTCAAAGGAAAATTTTATTGCATATGGTGAAAACATTACTGTATGTTCACTTTGTATGTAATGAATTGTCCAAAATGGGGGGGGGAAATTAAGTTGTGTTTTTTTTTTTTTTTTTTTGTACTTGGTCATTGTTTACATCAAAATAAATGTGATCAGGGTTAATTCTGAGACTGACCATTCTTACTAATGACAAATGTCGTATTCGGTGTGCTGTTGTATGGGTTGTTCTACGTTGCAGCTGATATGTAAAAAGTGAAAAACCTAGTCTGTTGAGCGTCAGTAAAGTTAGTCTGTCTCAATTTTTTTTCAAGTTGTGTGTAGAAAATGTTGCATTTGTGCTTTATTTATATGGTAAAATCAATTTCTTGTGTAACTCCAATGACAACCATTTGGTGACACACAAAGCTGTTAGTAGGTTAGATTTATCAGAAATATAAAAAGGTTTCACTTTCTGCAGACTCCTCCAAGACGGGCTTTCTTTCTTGGTTGTTAATTTTTTCATGACGTTTCTGTCACATCGCTGACAAAATACTAGAGACAAGAATTAAAATCTAAATAAAATGATGTTTTAAATAATTTGAACGTAGGATAGACGATACCTTGTTTCACATAGAAATAGTACTTCAACATCTGTGAATTATTTGGTGTTATTTCTCACATTATTTCTCATGAACATCACTAAAAATCACTGAATTTGAAGAAATTCTGGAAGTATTTATGGTAACACTTTATTTGGATGGTCCACTGTAAATGCTTTGTAAATGTACTTAATGTCTTTAAGTAACATTCAACTTAATATCTATTAAATGAAACTGAACTCCAAGTTCAGTATGAAAGATTTTATTAAACCATAGCCTCAAGGCAAATCCTGCACCTACTCCTTACCCTAACCATAACCATGCTGTTGTTGATAATCAACTGAATATCACCAGGAAGTTTGTTAGTGATTTAGGTATCTGTACAGCATCTATAGGGGATCATCCAAATAAAGTGTGACCGTAGTTATCATAATTTTTGTTCATTATTTTAGGAATAGAATGAATACTACACAGACAACAGCTTTCTGTGGTTTATTCTTAGCATTAGCCAATGTTCATGGCTTCAGATGCAATGAAAAAGCCATAATGGTTGAATGACCCCTATGAGTCCATTACGCAGTGCTTTTCAGGCTAGAGATACATCTGATACTCTTGTGCTATCAGGCTTTTGAACTGCCACATTCTGTTCTGAGGCTCACGCTGCTGCTAAATATACTGCAAACACAGCCTGCACACTTCAAACCCACACACAACTTCCTACATCACATTCTCTATGGGCCTGCCTTCCGTCACTGCCTTCCACGCCTGCTTCAAGGCTGCTGAAGTTCTTCACATGACACACAGACGGAGGAAGAGAAAGCAGTGGTCGGCAGTGGGCTGTGGATACTTGCCGTTTTATCATTTCCTGTTGTAATTGGAACCACGCGTCCTGGGATGGGGAAGAGTCTCTGCAGTGTGTCCGTGGGTCCATTACCCTGGCGGACCACTAGAAAGAGGCTCCATGTGTGTGCTTTGCAAGGAAGTAGTTTTCTTCCTCCTCCTCTTGTCTCTCCTCACCCTTAAACTGAAGCATATGAGCCTGGGATGGGTTTTGGGGGAGGTGTGCGAAGGCTAAGAGTTGTAGCACTGGCAAAGCAACAAACAAGTGTAGCCCTTAATCCTATAGTGCTAATCATTACAGGTCTACAGCAACATATAAATGAGCATTTATTTATATAGGCTTAAAATGCTTGTCAGGTTTAAACCTAAGAGGGCCATGTAAACCTTAAGCTAGCATTTTAGGAATTCATGTTTTGGTGTTTGTGTTGCCTCAGTGTAATCCACAATAACCTAAACAATAATGAATCGTATAATAAAGGTATCCTGATTGCTAGCGTAGCCACTCACTACAGTTCCACTGGAAGCAACATCAGCACAAGACTTGCACATCAAGAACTTCATGAAATGTAATTCTATTGCTGAGCAGCTGCACTCAAGCCTAAGATCACTATGCCCAATGCCAGGTGTCAACTGGAGTGGCGTAAAGCATGCTGCCACATGACTCTGGAACAGTAGGAATGTTTTCTCTGTAGTGACGAATCACTCTATACCGTCTAGTAGTATGATGGACAAATCTGGATTTGGAAAACGCTACTGAAGTTTGGTGGGGGAGGGATAATGGTCAGGGTAGGGTGTGTTTTTCAAGGTTTGGGCTCAGCACCTTAGTTCCAATGAAGGGTAATGCTAATGGTACAGAATACAAAGACATTTTAGACAGTTATAAGCTTCCAACTTTGTAGCAACAGTCTGTTCATTATGATTTCCCCCCTGTGCACAAAACTGAAGTGTAGAAAGACATGGTTCGATGAGTTGTGGTGTGGAGGAACTCCAGTGGCCTGCACAGAGCCCTGACCTCAACCCTACTGAGCACTTTTGGGATGATTTAGGAATGCCAGTTGCGAGCCAGGCCTTCTCATCCAACATTAGTATGTGACCTCACAAATGCTCTTTTGACTGAATGGGCCCAACTTAGCACAGACACAGTTCAAAATCTTGGGAAAGTCCACAAAGCAGCAGCCAATTCTGTACCAACATGCCCATGGTTTTGGAAAGATGTCCAGCAAGCTCATATAGAGGTGATCATCAGTGCTCCACAAACTTTTGGCCATATAGTGGTGTCTTTTTTTTTTCTAACCAGCAAGCGGAAAACAAAATATACTTCAAACAGTCCACCCCAAATCTCTGGTAGTCTTTTAATTGTCTCCCACCTTCAGGATACATCATCATTCTTAGTCTTTAAACTGTTTTTTTTACTATGGCACTGCTGTAGGAGGGAAATAGGCATGTTTACAACAGAAGTAGTAATAGTTAGATTTTTTAATTTTGGCTGGAGTGCCTCTTTAATCATAAGGGCCCATTTGTGGGTATACACTACCTTGCTCTCTTAACATGTTTTTGTAGTAGCTACTGAATTATAAATAGTACTTACTAAACTTGAATAACAAGCCTAGTGTTCAAAGGGTTAAACTGTTTGATCTGTTTGAAAGCTGCTCATTAACTTAATATAGATAATCTTATAACCACTACAGGCCCACAGTCATGCTTGAATAGTCCTAGCATGTAGTGATTAGCTTTAACCACAAGATGTCAGGTCAAACTCACAGTAAAAAAAAATGCTCAGGTTCTCTATGAAACTGCAGGCCTGCGCTTGTGAGAAGCTGCTTGCAATCTAAATAAGATCAAGTGTACCATTAGATTAGCAATTCAGGCCTTCCAAAGCAGCAGGCCTTTGAGCCAATTCAATACAATGAAGGCTTTTGGTTTGATATGCTTGAAAAGGTCTTATCTGTGGGCGCAAACACAAAATGCTGAAGTAGTTACACGCTGGGGTCACGGATCACACACCAGCAGTAATGTGTGAAAATCAGTCAGTGCTTAACACCGATAGCATTTCTGAAATGCCTCAGGCTTCTGTACCATTACATGAAAAAGGAAGGGCCTTATTACAGCACATGGCCAGACGTCCATGGCGGTGTTGACAGTGGGGAGAAAGTGGCCTGCAATAAAGCTGTTTTCCCAGATGAGCACTGCTGACCTACACAAGAAGATTTTGAGACAAATATTCACAAATTTCACAAATTTCATCTTATTCTTTGAACGTGAGCAGGTATTGTACATCTTGAACCCTTTAAACTGTATGTTTTATCATTGAACTTTGAATCTAATAAAACATACATTTGACCATTCAAAAAATGTGCAAGCCATCTCAGGAACAATAACTCAGTTTTACAAGGTTACAAGGTTTGTGAATGTATGTCTGTGTGTCTACCCTGTGGTGACCTGTCCAGAGTGTTTCCCACTTTCGGCCTGATGAGCCCTGGATAGGCCCCAGCACGCTCTGCGACCCAGGAGGATAAATGCCTTAGAACATGTTTATATGGTTAACTAGCAACCATCTTAATAGATTGAGGGTATAAAGAACTTCCTACTGGCTTATTTTCTACTGAAATATTTCACTTTCAGTCCAGACTTTGGGTATCAGGGTGGAACTTTGAGTGACCCTGTCAGTCAAAATCACAATATAATTTAAAACAAAAAGTGAAAAGTGCTGATGAGAGCTAAGATATTCCAGATAAGATTCCAGATAAGATAGCAGTAAGTTTATTCTGGTATTTCATGACCTATAATAGATAAAAGTTTCAAGCATGAGATGTTAAACTGATCTGCACATTGATTTCTGAACAATTTAGAAGGTTATCTCAGGGTGAAGAATATTTATAGTGGGCTGGGGCAGCAAAATGCTTTTTTGGAAGTGCTATAGCGACGTTTTACTGATATTTTAAGTAATTTATGTGAAAGCTGCAGTTATTGTAAAGGGAACTGTACAACACTGTTGTTTAAAATGCCTTTTACCTTTACATACATATTTGTGAATAGAGCACAAATGGCACACAGCTGTGGAATCACCCTTATTTGATAGCAGTGTGTTAGGATGAGACGTAATAAGATAAAGTGCAGAAGCAGGTGGCAGAGTGGATAAAGTTGGCGCAGGTGCCCTTTTGCCAGAGGAGTTGGGCTGTGCATGGGATGTGCAGCTTGCTACACCAGCTGGCCTTCCAGCTGTCTTAACTGAGGCAAGGAATTGTGCTGCGCTGTGGCGAAGGGTGCAGTGCGGTGAGTGAGGGAGAGAACAGCAGCTTTGAGAGAGGACTAGGAGCATGTTTGGCTGAGGAGGCATGTGTATTGACCGGGTATTGACCGCGCACCCCAGGGACACTGCTGGAACTCTGTGGGTCAGATGTATAAATATAAAAAAATCAGCTTCCAGTGGAACAAACTCTGTCAGCACAGGTGTAACTTCATGTAAGTTTTTTCAGCCTCCCAGAAAAACAAAACCGGACAGCCACAAAAGAAAAAAATATTGCCTGTTTTTTCTTTGTTAATCTCATAGAATTAACATTCACTTTTAAACCTACTTATTAAGGTGGCACATGCATACACTTTCGCTCCCCCACTTTTGATTCAAACCAGAAATTAATATCGATTTTTCCTAAAATTCAGTGAGAATAACTTACAAAAACATATGTTCACATTTTTAATGGGTTAATTTTGTCAAACAGACTGTAAACAGGTTGGGTACATCATGCAGTCTTAGTCCTTAGCTATCGTTAAATGGTTAGCTAACATAGTTTTAGTTAGAATTTAGTTTTAATTTCATAAATCTTCAACTCAACTTCAAAAACTTTGAAAAGCTTCTTGGCCAGATCAGGATTGTGTTGGCAATCCATTTTTTTCATTTTTTTCTTATTTTCTGGCAAAGCCAGTTTTTGAGTCTGTGTAGATATTGGATTATTTCTTACATTCAGGTTAGTGTTACCCTTTGTACCATGTGTGGGACGTGGCTCTGACAAGGAACAGCTAACGCAACGTGTGCTCTAATTCTGATTGATTTGAGGAATCAGACTCTTTCCAAATAATCCTGAACAACTCAAATCCAACAGAGGAAGCACAAAGATGCAAAAATCTGTCTGAAAAAATCTTTCGTTATATGGCAGTCAACAGTATGACAGTGTAAGAACCTACAGTTAAATGCATAAATAAATGAATTAAATTATCTGATAGCCTCTTTAAAAGAAAAGCCCAGATAAGGACTCTCATTCAGAGATGTAGTTTTAATGGCCATCTCTATTAGACTGACTGTACTGTTACAGTGAGCAGGCCTAATTATTAAGTGCAGTGAAGTTAATTATTGTTCACCTGAACATCATTTGGGCTTGGTATTGTCTTTGTCTTGCCATTATTCTAACTCGGTCTTGAATCTGTCTCAACATCATTTGGGTTTGGTCTTGACTCGGGATGAGGCGGACTTGGAAATGTCAGTTGCAGCACCTTTTGGATTTGGTCTTGTTTCAGTCTTGACATCATTTGGACACGGTCTTGTCTCTGTCTCAACATTATTTGGATTCGGTCTTGTCTCTGTCTCAACATCATTTGGATTTGGCCTTGACTCGGGATGAAGTGGACTTTTGGACTGGGTTTTGTCTTTGTCACAACATTTGGGCTTGGTGTTGTCTCTGTATTGACATCATTTGAATTCAATCCTGTTTCTGTTTCTATATCATTTGGACTCTGTCTTATCTCTGTCTCAACATTATTTGGAATCGTCTTTGGTCTTGTCTCAGTCTCGAAATCATTTGGATTTGGTCTTGTCTCTGTCTGGACATCATTTGGATTTGGTCTTTTCCCTGTCTGAACATCATGTCCATCATAAAATAGCTAAATCAAGGAATTGTATTACTTTCTATGGAAAGGCACAGTTTATTATTGTAATATTGTTAATATTGTAACCACAGTGAGAATTTGCTGAAACTTATTCTAGTTTTAATCTGTCTTAAGGTTGATTCAGTCACAAAGTGGCCTTCCGGGTGTTGCTGCATCACTGCTGTGATGTATGTTTCCTGGTTTCAAGACTGTTTTGGTGGTAGGATTTGTCAAATCAAGCGGAATATGCTTAAGTCATGTTGAGAATGTCAGTGTTTGTTTATGCGGTTATGTGGTGTTTCTGCCCCAAAGAGCCTTGACACACTGTTTTCTCGTCAACGGTGACGTCACCATGATTTGTGTGTCACGTCTCCTCTCCCATGAAGCATAAATTGTGGTGCATTAAACACAACAGTCTTATATAACAGGATGGCACCTCCAGTGAGCTAAGTCGCTTTTGCTAAGGGGTTAATTTTTGCAACCAGGCTGCATGCTGTGTTTGTTGCTTTTTAGGAGTCAGGTTGATGTCATAAGAGTGGTGACTCTCCACAGTCCTCTTGGAATGTTCCGGAACATCAGAATCCTAGCTTCTTATTCCTGACCTGTGTGGACCCCTGGAGTACATGTGCCGTCTTTTGCTCTGTGGGACAATGTGAATTAGCTGTTAGACATTAAACACTGTCAGCTTTGTGTTGTTAAGCATCACAAACAAGTATATGGGTACTCATGTGGCCTGGAAGGTTGGCCTAGGATATGTACATAGATACGTGAGGGAGGGAGCAAAAAATATTTACTTTTATTAGCTTGTTATAGGCATTAAGGAGTTTATTAACATAGCTATATTTTGGAATACACTTGTGCTAGTAAATGTTTGATTTGTAATTAACATTTTCTAGCATAAACAGCATTTTCATAGATTTTGATTATTAAAAGTCTCATGTCATACATTTCCCCTACTGTCCATGCACTGTATAATAATTTACATATAAATTATATATAACATAATGTTCCTATGCTTTTTTACATTAAATGAGTCATAATAAAGTGTTACTTCACCAGTTTCCACGCACATCTTCTAAGCCGCTTCTCCCTCAGGATCGTGGGGGGTGCTGAAGCCTATCCCAGCTGTCATCGGGCGGATACACCCTGGCCAGGTCACCAGTCCATCGCAGCGCAGACAGACATACACACACATTCACTCACACCTAGGGGCAATTTACCATGTCCAATTGGCCTGACTACATATCTTTGGAATGTGGGAGGAAACCAGAGTACCCGGAGGAAACCCGCGCAGACACAGGGAGAACATGCAAACTCCATACAGGTGTTACTTCAACAGTTTCCAACTTCTCTTTATTCTTCAGAATTGAACAGGCTGCTGTTTTTGTTACGCTACAGTTGTCTGCAAAATGTGGGCAACCTTGGTCACAAATGTTAAAGCACAATTGCTTTATTGTTAATTAATTTAACAAATAAAATAGCAATTGTGGCATGAGCAAAAGTTTAGACCCCCTTCTAAGTCAGTAATTAGCAACAAGCCCTTTGGCACACATCACTCCACCTCAAAGCCAAATAGCTCCACTCCCATGCTTAACACTTTACACAGTGTTCCTTTCATCAAATACTGATCTTTTTTCTCCAAACATACAAATTGGTGATTGTGGTTAAAGTGTTTCCAAAATGCCTCTGGCCTATCTAGATATTGTTTTATATACTTCAGATGTTGACTTGATGAAGGCAAAGGTAAGGTTTCCTACAGATGACTCTGCAAATCATGTTGGTGCAAGCACATTGCACACAAAACGGTGCATTACTCCTTCTGTGTCTGCT
This sequence comes from Pygocentrus nattereri, assembly GCF_015220715.1. Lineage (NCBI taxonomy): Eukaryota > Metazoa > Chordata > Actinopteri > Characiformes > Serrasalmidae > Pygocentrus > Pygocentrus nattereri. Next base: position 10,957,161 of record NC_051225.1, read on the forward strand.
AAACCTTCCAGCTGGTGCTTTTTTGTTTGTCGTTCTGGTCAGTATATGAGCATTTGTGTTTGAGAGTTTCTTAGTCTTCTAGATCCACCTTTACTCCACAGTTCCCCTTAACTGTCATTTCTTAATTTTGTCAGTGGGAATTGTGATTTTCTCAGTGTATTTTGATATCTTTTTATAACCTTCTTCTTCTTTGTAAGCTTCATTTTTAGATCCTCAGTCGGCTGCCTTAGAGGAGTTCATGGCTTTTGAGTGTCATTGAATTTTTATTAGTTCAGACAAATAAACAACTTTTGATATGTCTACAATAATAAACAATGCTGTAGATGATTCCACAGAAAAATCAGAAAGCTGTACATCATCAAGAATGAAGTTTTAATAAAATTAATATTCAGAATCACTCATATTTCAAAAGTGGCGCTCAGTTTTCAATGCAGATAAATGGTGTTTAAATTGATAACTACAACACATTATTTTCCATATTAATTTATTATTACATATATAGCACTACCCTACATTATTTAAGTCATTGTTTAATTACTCTATGTAAGGCAACATAATGCTGATAAATGTATATGGAATCAGAACATGTAACTCCAGATTTTTTTTAAACTAACACTTAGGGGTTTAGTCAGAGCTTGCTTCTAAATAAAACAGAAAATATTGAGCAGAATATTTAGAAAGTTGTGAGTGTGTCTTAAGGTTTGTGCAGCTAGGAGTGATGGGGGAATTACGTAGGCCACCTTTCCTGAGGCCAGAGGGGTGTGTATCGTCATAGCCAGGCAGTGTCCGTCCATGGACTGGACCACGGTGGTGGTCTGTAGGAACTCTGCAGGTATCTCCCCCCTGCTCTCCCACAGCGGGTCTCCCCCCTGCGTCATAGACGGCAGCACACAGCTGCATGGGGCTTCAGTTCTGTATAGACGACAAGCTTTGTCTCACCAGGGTGTCCTTTCTGAGTCACTGCCAAGTCTATCTTTCGAATAGAGGCTGCAGAGATTCACCTAAATCATGGAAAGGTTAGGGCTTAAAGTAACATCCTCCACTGTGACCTGAGTGTAATGACACATGACAACTTCCTTAAGGAAATAACTTCTCTTTAAGCTTCAGTGGCCTGATGGGATGTAGGCTACTGACTGCAGAGTTGCTAACTTTTCTAGAAAATGCACTTATGAGTCTAGTTGAAGAGTTTACTGTTTAGCTGAGGCCTAAAGTGTGAATAAAGCATACATTATTCAACAGGTTGCTTTACAAATACAAATTGAGAAATAATTAGATGGACAACCCAAGAGGTTAAAGAACACACTAGTAATCGGACATCGATTGACAAGTAACCAGATGACCAGATGATCAGGCATAACATTATGACCTTTTTTATCAGCTCCACTTACTATGTAGGTGCACTTTGTAGTTCTACATTTACAGACTGTAGTCCATCTGTTTCTCTGATACTTTGTTAGCCCCCTTTTACCCTGTTCTTCAGTGGTCAGGACCCCCATGGAGATCAGGTACTATGTCCACTCAATGTCCACTCTATTAGTCACTCCAACCTTGTCAGTCTGCCTCATAGATGTAAAGTCAGAGATGATAGCTCATTTGCTGCTGCACAGTTTGTGTTGGTCATCCTCTAGTCCTTCATCAGTGGTCACAGGACGCTGCCCACAGGACGCTGCTGGCTGGATATTTTTGGTTGGTGGACTGTTCTCAGTCCAGCAGTGACACTGAGGTGTTTAAAACTCCATCATCACTGCAGTCTTTGATTCACTCATACCAGCACAACACACACTAACACATCACCACCACGACAGTGTTACTGCAGTGCTGAGAAAGATCCACCAGCCAAATAGTACCTGCTCTGTGAGGGTCCATGGGGGTCCTGACCACTGAGGAACAGGGTAAAAGGGGGCTAAGAAAGTATGCAGAGAAACAGAGGGACTAGTCTGTAATTGTAGAAATACAAAGTGTATCTATATATAGAGCTCATTTTCTCACTTACATTTGGCAGTCTAAATGTTTCTCCACAGGGAGAGCTGTTACCACCCATGTCACATTTCTTTGCATCTTTTAAATGGAAGGAACTGCCATAAAGTCACAACATATTATTATATCCCAGGCCTGCTACATAGCATGTTGCCAAACCTTGTATCAATGACATGCTTTACAGAAGGAGATAAAAAAACATTCTTAATGTTAAGATAAGTTAACACAAAATTACAGAGTCCTTTTGGACTGTTTCTGTTGGTCCATTTGTCTACACAATGTAAGAGCAGCTGGCTTTTTTTCAGGAAAAAAAGCTGAGTAGTTTTTGAGATAACTGCTACAAGATAAAGATATTTGTGTTTTCTTTTAAAAAGTCAATATGTAAACAAGTAGCAGTAAACCAGAGGGATGCTTTCCGTGCTGCTGCACGTGCCCAGCCGTCAAAACACACTTGGTCATGAAACATACCGCAGGCTCTATCTATGAAAACATTCAGAGTCTTGATAAGAGCCAGGTTGCTTATTGATCTGTAGCCGGTGCCCACATTGTTCAGGTGCAAGCGCCATTTGCACAGCTGTGTGTGCAGAAGAAAGGCCAGGTCTCCGAGATCTGCACAGTTCAGAATCCTCAGGTCCGTTTTGAATCAGAACCCGTGTGAATGTCAGAGAGCTCACGTGAGGCCCAGAACATCAATATTGTCATACTGACTGCTTCCAAAAGATTAACCATTGCTGGGTATGGAAAGTTCCCTAAGAAAGCAGATTACTGACACAGGGAATATTTTAAAATTTAAACCTAAAATAGAACAAAATGACCAACAATTGCATGTTTTGTCTGGTGGTGTTGAAATAGACACCCTTTTTACACATAGGTCTTGGTCCGTTTTCTATTGAATTCATATACAGTTGACCCAAAACCCACTTTGTTGTGTCTGAAAGTGGCCATTGACATCTCCTGCACTGTGCAGCATTTTTGTGCATGCTTTTTGTCCACTTTTGTTCCTTTTGTTTCAGTGTAAACCACTTTCTTCCCTTAGAAAGAAGTCATTCTAACACTCCCTGTAATGACAACGTCTGGTTTGCTGTTTACAAAGTCCAGTTTTGCAAGTCTCCACCTGATCATACAATGTTTATAACGGGCCTGTTTCATAATAGCATGTGGTGAAACTCTGGAGCTGACCACTTTCAGCATTGTCACGTTGGGGATCCATTCCCCACCTTTGTAGCAGCTGAGCTAACACTGGCACAAGGCCGCCAATGTCCTTGAAATGTGTGCGGGGTTGCTAGGTCCACACACTTTAGACATTTCTTGGAATATGTGACATGTGACTGAACATTGTAATGCTATATATTGCATATATTTAGAAAAATAGTTCTAAATATATGCAATATATATACAATCAAAGGAGGATGGGTTCCCCTTCTGAGTCTTGGTTCCTCTCAAGGTTTCTTCCTCTTTTAGGGAGTTTTTTTTGCTTGCCACTGGCGACACTCATGGGGACTTGGACCCGGATTTTCTTTTCTATTTCTTTCTGTAATACTGATTGTTCTGTAAAGCTGCTTTGTGACGACACCTGTTGTAAAAAACGCTATATAGATCAATTTTGCTTGCTTGCAATAGTGTAAAACTGTCTTTGTAAATAGAAAACAAAGAGACAATTGTACTATTTAACATTCAATACACTAAAACTGCATGTGCAAAAATAGAACTGTTTCCATATTCTTCCCATATTTCTTTCATATTTCTGGCTTTTGCTCTGTTGTTCCAAAATATGGAAAACATGAATTTAGCAAATGGGGCAACTGGCTTAAATGGATGTGTTTAGAAGCACCTTACTAACTTCTTAGTTCGGGTCTCCTTAAAAAGTCTTTGGAGAAAGATAGCAGGGCTTTAAAAGATGCTTAAAACATTAGGCAGAACTCCAAACATCAGCATGTCCATTTACACAATTGACTTAAGATTAAATACTTTTCCCTTATGATTCTCAGATTTTAATTTTTTTATCCTGATTCATAGTCACTCTGCATCTGTAAAACATTTAGTCACAAAACCGATTTTCAACATTTGAACATTTTTAATATAAAACAATATTTTTAAGAGCTTCAACTTAGGAATTTGTATAAAACAGATTCATGTTTACTTTTTATATCATTAACGTTATACTACATTACAAAAATATTTTATTTTAAAAATTAATTTGTCACAGAGACTTTGGGCACTGGTGACATCAGGACTCTTATGTCACATTTTAACAGAGTATTTTCCACTCTATTAAACTGCTTCCTCGGGTCGAGGCTCATCAGAGAGGACGCATCTCAACATCTCAAGGCATGAGAAGGCCAGTCACACCTGCTCACTATATTTCATTAATTTATTAATAATTTTGTTCATCAGGCAGCTCATAACTTCTACGTGGCACTGGTGTTATGTACTTTAATGGCTGGGTACTTTTGTTTTTCCAAAATAATGCCACATATAGGTTTTATTGCTAATTTTAAATAGTCACCTGACCACCAATGAGTCAGCCAATTTACAGAATACTCAGTTTCACCCAGAATGTCACTGGAGTCACCGTCATTGGAGTTACACCGTATTCATACAACACCAGTAACTGTGAAATATGTTTGGAAGTAACCTCTCCTTCCTGTATATGTGATAATAGGAGATGTTATCAGGCATATCAAGATTATTTGGTTTTGGGATGAAAAAAATTGTTTTTTGAAAAATGTGTTAATTTAAATTCCATTCCAGTTTAATTCCAAAATGACCCATGCATGAAAACAATTGGGACAATTATGATTTATACATACTGATTTATACATCTTTTCTCACCCATGATGTATAATTTCAGAACTGTTGATAGTTTCCGATTCCAGTAACCACTAGATGTCAGCATTAACTACATTGTAAATCAACAGCTTGAACCAGTTTGCCACTGGGCATGTGAGTGGAAGCAGCTAGAAGCAGCACTGTCCTCCCATGACTCTACTGATGATTAGAAATAAAATGTTTTGACTCAGAGGAAAAGGGTCCAATGAGGGGTCTTAGCATTACTGGATACTGTCTCAAAGCTAGCGGTACCTAAAATGACAATACCTGACAAGTCATTCAAGCACAGATAATGCAGAATGCTCCTTGACCTTTGGAGTTAATTTGACATACTTGAACACCTCCAATGATACTAAGGCAAAACCAGCTTTCTTTACACTTCTATTCCATTTCAGCATCTAAATGGACTGTGAAACTCCAAGGAGTAAATTAGTGGGTTTGTTAATGATGAACATCTGTGTTGGACATTTCGTTTGGCCTATTACAATACCAAATAAAAAAAGATCAAAGGTTGAGACCTGCAGGCCCGCGGGACAATCGGAACAAACATGTGCAGTTTTAATGATGCTGCGGAGCTGACCAAGCCTCCCCATGAAGGGCTCGGGAAATGCATGAAGACAGATGAAGCCGTATGAACATACCTCCATCTATACTAAGCAAGAAAGACATTCATGGGCCGGACAACTGTTCTGTGGTCACTCCAAATTCCATTCTGACAGCAAGGGCCCTTTGAGCGCTCTTGAGTGCTACTTCACCATAGACCTACAGCAATGTGGGTTTGGCCAAAGGGTTTTCTTTTGCTTTCTTTTCTCCCTTTTTAAAAGCAAGCGGTTCACGGCAGTTATTCTAGACAAATTATCGACACTGAGAAATCCTTCAACTCAGATGTCCTCTGAGGGGGAGCCTTTAACCCTTTGCATGCCTTTGAGAACTGCCACCACTTCACCCCCACCTCACACACTTATAATGCGCTGTTATATGCATCAGGCACCATTCTGAGAACACTTGGGCTTTGCTTATTATTTGCACAGCAAATGTAAAGTGGCAAAAGTAGAGAGTACCTGTTAGCATGTGGCTAACCAAGTTTGCTATGAGTTAACGTCATTTTCTGACCAGTAATCCTCTGTCTCTCTATGTCTAGTCCCTCTTCCCACTCTGTTTTTCCTCTTTCTTTCCCTTTACTCTTGTCCCTCCCTCCCTCTCTGTCTCTCTCTCACTCCTCTCTCCCTCTCTCTGTGAATGGGACTTGGGATGTGGGCTGAGTGATTGGGGGAGTTGTTGTAGGCTGGCTGAAGCTTGCTTTTCAGCCACTGTCTCTGTGCCTCTAGCCAGCTGTGCAGGCCCAGTGTTAGGGGATTTGGGATAATTTTTCCCCACTGTGGCTGGGCCTCCCTCCTGGTGGCTGAGCACTAACTCCCAGACTGGAGGAGAATATGGCCCCCTGCCTCCCTCCAATAGTCTTCCAGCAGACTGCTGGGGGGCGATATGCTGCATGGTGGTCTTGTCCAACAGACCCTCCACTGCTTTCCCAGGTAATACCTCAAAAGGCCTTTAAATTGAGGTCAGACCCTTCTTTCTCCAGTGGATATAATACTTATGCTCTGCAGGGGAACACAATTGCTTGTTATATTTCCCTTTGCACAACAATGAAGTATAACTAATCCAACATTCTTAAACAAGGCCATTGTACAAACCCTGAGAGGTGACAACAGGTGCTGAGCCTCATTAATGATATATTTCAGTGAGAACTCGCCATACAACAACATTGGAAGCATCTTCTCTGATCGTCATCATATCTATAAATGAAGATAAAATCAACATTAAAAGCTGTAAGTTACTGTTACTGTGCGCCTCTCTTTGCTGCTCTGAGTAAACATTTTTACAGCAAGGGGTAAATCTGGATTTTCCCATTACTCTGACAAAAGGCCTCTCTCTTCATCCTGATGTCCTTCTTGCTTTTTCTGACCCTGGAAAATCCCAAATCAGATGACAAAAGCCTGCTCTAAACAAAGAGATTATCACACACCTAATCCTGAGCGGGGTCTCTGGAGACAGAAGCCGTGAGCTAGGGAGTCCGTGTCCTTCATGATGTATAGGTGACATGGATGAACAATCACAGAAAGGCCCATTATGTTTGCCAGTTGATGTGGCCGGCTACACTGGTGTTCATCTGTTCAGTTACAGCTCTCTGTAGAACAGGTAGTAAACTTGCACTCAAATTTGTACAACAGGCCTTCTTCACATTCGCATGTTTTCACTTGTTATGCTGCTACCACTAAAACAACAACAACAACAATGATGGCAAGTAAAGCTTGTATGGCTTGATCTAACCTTCAAGCTCAAAGTGAAACAGTTTCATTGGCTTCGCAGCAGACGATAAGCAGAGGAAAAATCGATCTGTGCAATTAAGAGGGAGTTGTGCTGAAGAATTCCACTGACGGCAATTCACACTTCAAACTTTGTGCTGTTCCCAGCTGCTTTAAGTGGAACAGCTTTCATGTTTCCTTTCAGAAACTGTTGGCATTTGATAGAGTAAGAACATGGCGGTGGTAGTTCCCTGGAGCTGTTGGTTGAGGGAAACGTTTACGTGCTACTAACCACACCCCCTCACTGACATGTGTTTATCTTTTTGCTAATAGTTTATTGTTAGTAAGCTTTTTCAACATCTCAAGCTAACATGGTTGATCTTGCTTTTTGGTTATAGACATTTTCACCAACTGATTGATTTATTGCTTGATAAACATTACACTCAGTCCCTAACTGTCTGTGTAGGAACTCTGACAGGAGGTGTTAATGTCAGTTTTAATTGCCCAGTGCCGTCCAGATTGTTTCCCTACTGCTCTGTATTGCTATGTAGCTTCTTTCCATTGCATTTATTTCTGAGAACAAACAGTAGCGTGCGGAGTGGCGTCATCCGAAGAAGGAAGAAATTTATTCAGACTTCACTGGTTTACAGACTGACACAGCACAGTGTTTTTTTGAATGGCTTAAAAACTTGAATCTTCATATAGAAATGAATCCTTGGTCACCTCCTCACTGATAAATTGTTTTCAGTGTATAAGACAATGTGGTTAAACCTGGTCAGGGCTGTTAGGCCCTTGCTATGACAATAATTGTTCACCACTGATGTTTTATGTTACCTTGCAGTATTTTAAGTTTCATTAAAAAAGCATAAATGTAAAGAAAAATAAATTAATAGATTACAGCAGTTGTACAAAGCTAACTCAAATTAATTAATTAGAAGTGGAAAGTTTGTGAGCAAATTTTAAGTCAATTTGATGCCATTGCTATATAATCCTTGGTGATTGCTTGTGTGTTGCAAGGCTGTTGCTAAGGTATCTCAGGTGGTTGCTAAAATGTAAAATGTATGTGAGTCTTTGTGTAATGTCTGTGACGGATGTTCTTTGTAATATCGTTTGTGGCAGGTTGATTTGGATTTTCTCAACATTCTGCCACTCATTTTTTGTTGGTTTTGAATGAATGCTATATGAAAAACATAAGTTTGATCAGATTGAAAAGCACAAGCTTTCCCGTACAGGCGCTACAATCTTGCAAAGTTTTGTGCTTCTAGCTTGAAACTGCCGCCCACAAAAATGGTAGGGAAAAAAGCATAGAATAATAAAGCGAAGAACAGTAAGTTGGCTTTGTCAATAATAATAATAATAATAATAATAATAATAATAATAGTAATAGTAAGTATAAAAAACATTTTAATATATTCATTAAAGTGAAACACAGCTTGAACTTTTCCTGTTCTTATAGAATATTTGAGACATTTTTAAGACAATATTCATCAGAACAGTGGTTTTATACCTATGCTTCTGTGGAAGATTGTGCAGGCCACAAATTGCAAATGATTGGGAAAATATTGAATAGTCGAACCCTAAACCTAGCTATTTGGAACTCAGAATGGACACCACAGCACACTCTCACTCTTCCATCCTGCTAAAACTGTATTTTTAAAGTTGTCGTCTTCCCATGGTGTCACGATTGGCCCTCCCAGTCCTGTCCATGTGCTCCTGTTGTGTTTACTTCCCAGTCCTGTCCATGTGCTTTTGTTTTGGTTTTCAGTCCTGCCCTCTTGTTTTGTGACTCCACCCCTGATTGGCTCCACCTGTGTTTCCACCTGTCCCTCATTTATTTAAGCCCTGTTTTCCCCTGTGTGTTTGCAGGTCTTTGTTTGATATGTTTGCTGGATGTTTTGTTTGTTTGATTCGAGATGTTTGGATGTATTTTTGATTTGTTTGTATGCTGGTTTTGACATGCTGATTGTTTGTTTGATTGATTGAAGTGCTTTGGATTTCTGTATTCTGTGTTTCTGTTCGTCATGTCTGCCTATCGATCTATCCGTGTTGGATAAATGAACCTGGACTGTCATGACCATGACCCTGGATTTGCCCTCAATAAAAGTTGCTTATCTCAGCATGTGCGTCCGTCTCCTTGCTCTGTGTTACACATGGCCAAGCAACATTCCCCTCTGGCAGGACCTAAAAGACCTATGTGGCATATTTTTAGCAGCAGTTGGCCTAGCTGGACACACAGCCCAGATTTGCAGGATTACGAGGAACCTCTGGATGACCAGTTGACCCAAGACCTTGAGCTGGACGGATTTTATCACCCTGAGGCTTTGAGGAGATATTTGGCAGCCAATGAGATGCTAATGTGTTAGTCGCTCCCTTATTGAGCTGTCAATTGTAGTGGCAGACATATTTCAACAAGCTGCATATTTAGTATTTATATTTAGAGGCAGCACTCATTGGGAAAAAGTGCAATGACCCCCTCACTCCCCCCAACCCCTACTCCTCATCCTCCTTGCTGAAGCTGACTGTATGTCATCATGCCTGAATGGTGGCTACCGGGTCTAAGATCACTGTAATCAGCAACTACATTTCCCCTCTCCCTCCAGGAATATACACAGATATGACGCAAATCTTCAAGACTTTAAAGTTGAAGCCTTTTTTTTCGGATGGTATTTATGGATGTGGACATTTTGTGTGGAAAGTTTTTATGTAGTAGCTTACTAAAACACCTCCCCTCCCAGTCCACCCTCTGTCCAACAGCTTATTTATCTGTGAGTGACAACACAGCGTGGTTCACTTCCACGAGGCAAGTCGTGCTGATGGATTGGATTGTGTGCAACAGATATGTTTATCTTCCCACTTTCAAAGCAGTATGCCTGACCAGCTAACACGGATAGAGGTGGTGGACTCCGCTGGGTCGTGACCTTGACAAGATCCGGCAGGAGAGCCAAAAAAGAACAAATCACAGGAGCCGTTCCCTGGCCAAGGCGCTTTCCTCTACCTCCTCACCCCCCCAACAGAACCTCGCTGTTCAAACAAAGACGACACAATTGGGAAACAAGAATGCAGTGGGTCAAAAAGAAGTGTGGTGGTGGGGGGAGGGGACGGGGGGTTGTCCCAAACAAATCACATTTGATCCAAAGCTAGTCAATGGCTATTTAACCGGGAGCATGCTTTGAGGGAGTATATGGACTGTGACTTTCAGGCCCTGTTTGCACAAAAGTGATGCGCCTTTGAAAGGGCCCCTGAATTGACAGCTTTTTCTCGCTCCGTGTGGCGCGGCACCGGGGCCCCCGAGACACTCATATCGCTGGGCCGTGACGGCAAGGAGAAGAGTTACACTTTGAAAACACACACTGGTTCCATCGCTAGCTAGCTTTTGCCCCCCCCAAAATCGTGGGCCACCATTTCTGCTCCCAGCAAGAAGACAATGCAAGGGCAAGCCACTGGATTTGTCACTCTGAAACGAATAGCGAACGGCTGCCCATGCAGAACTAATCTGTGAAGAGGTCTTTCCTGTGTGATAACCGCCCCCCTGCCCCTCTGCTAGCCCTGCCACCACCTTCACCGAACCACCAACCTAATCTTAGATGGGAAATCACAAAAAGCCCTCCTCTCTAACCAGCTTTAAGCAATGGTTCATTTTTTTTTCCTCAGCAGTTGTAAGGCTCCCATTCGGAGTTGTTCCTGCTTATTTGATGTGGCAGCAATTAGCGAGAGACTTTTGTGCTCGGCGAAGACGGGGCGGCCCACTTCAATGATCACATTTAATGCCCTGAATGGGGATACAAAAAAGCCAAGGAGACAGATAACATGGGCACATCAAACGGCCTCGCTGGTTGCGCTTGTTACTGTTATGGCTCCTTCTCCTCTTTTATGGTGAGCAGAGGGGAGTGTTACTTTTCCCATGAGAAAGCTTGTCGGGGGCCGAGTGACATCATAGGGTGCCCCTTTTGCACCCATCTCTCCTCAGACGCTAGGCCCATCTCCCATTTATGTGGGCACCTAGCCTTTGATTCCTCTCTGCTCTAATGGCTCCATTGAGCGATAATAACAATTAGGGCGTCCTGTTTGAAGCCGTGTACACTCAATCAGGCCTAGACAGGGTGTTTATTCTTAATGACAACGTTTTTTAATAACAAGAGCCAGGAGTCGCCCACCTCAGCCACAGTCTTTCACTCACATGCTCGCGGTCTCCATGTCAGTATATCTGTCTGCCTATCTCTCTTTATCTCTCTACATTGCTCTCTTGCTCTGTCAAGCAGATCAACCTCATGTTATTCTCAGAAGCAATATTTAATGTGGTCTATTAACAGGTAATGGGTATTATTGCAAAATATGATCCATTGCATTTTCTCAAATTGAAAGAAATGAAAGAAACAGCTAGTTACAGTAAGCATCATTTAAAAGGCCTCATTGCCCTGACTTGAAAAGACACAGTCATCTATGTGTAATTCAAATGATAATCAAAACTTTGAAAACTGGTCAGTAGTAAGAGTTCAAGGTTCTTTATCCATCAATTTCATATTTGAATGATTAGGCTCTTCAGCTCTCTTGAGTGTATGGATACTGTCCTCATGCTCACACGGGTGCAGGTCATATTTATAATGAAAGTCGCGGCGGTCCAGTTGTCACAGGTAGCATATGGGCAAGTACATACAAAGACCAGCCTGGATAACCAATGCAAAAGTTTGACCACCCTTAATCAAATGACAGGTTTGTTGATTTTCTAAGTGAAAATAAGTTAATACATCTTCAGCAGTGGACAGGCTTCAATATGGCTTTTTTCTGCAAACTGTAGTGCTATTAACATTAAACATAAAATTTGAAATAACTTTTGCACAGGCCACATTATATGTTTAATTTTTTCCCCACTTAAACATGACATTTTTCAGCAAATCGTAGTGCACAATTTCTATTTATTTCTCGAGTTTAACATTTTTGAAAAAAAAAAAAAAGATAAAATGTGGCATATCTTTTGCACAGGCCACATTTAATAGTTTATTGTGCATTAAAGTGTGCTCTCCATAGATGCAAAAAAATCATATAAGTATGGTTTGGTTTTGTTTGATGCCCTGCATTTAACACAAAGGGGTCACTAAATTGTAAAGAAAGCATAATTTGGCTTTTTAATGTAAAAGACTGTACAAAATAAGATAGACATCAAAATAACATATGAACAAAAAAAAAGAGTGGAATGATTAATATATGTTTTCTTTTGTTTTAAGAGCTCAGCTTCTTTCCACTTAGAAAATCAACAAAAGGTGTGACCAGCACCCAACATATATAGAGGAAATGTATGCTTTAAATGCATGCCACTTTATTAATATTTTTCTCTTTATTATATTAACAGAAATCCGCTCAGTTAACTAAAATGAACTGAAATAACTAAAAAGGCACCACAAGTGCTCACAACGCTGTACCATCAATCCCGTAACTGTAAAACCATGCTGGTAATCATTCCTTCCTTACCACCCATGTGCTTCGCCTCTGTGTTCTTTGCCTGGCTCTAATGGGCATACTTTAATGGTAACTCATGTCACCGTGTCTACTCTCCCTGCCGCTCACACTCCCATAAAATATCTGCTGCCTGTGGACAATTAGGAACGTTGCTGTTGTTCGACTTACAAGAAACAGGATTAATGACAGAAGTATTTCTCTCACGTAGTGTCCAATCCTTTACCAGAAATTCACGCCCAGGCCCTTACAAAAAAGCTCGTACCTCAATCGGGGGAAAAAACATCTATGACATTAGATTGTGACCTTGTTAAACCCCGTTAAAATCACACTGACTCCAATTAGGAGCTGCCAGAATGAAAGAGACAACTCAATTGGAGAGGGATCAAGGCAGGCCCCTTAATCACATAATGAAAGATTCAAGTGGCTTTGGAGAACTCACAATACACAAAACTCATAGCCCCGGCTTTTGTCTTAGCTGTTACAAAGTGTGTATTCCCTAACCGCTCTGTGTTGTGCTAATTGCAAGGCTGACTTGTTTATTGTGCATGTACAATGCAATTGCGCACAGGCTGAGCGACTGAAGGGACGTTGTGGCCTAACCTGAAAATAATAGAGCCTGGCCACCATAAAACGCTTCACATGATTATGTGGGATCTGCCTAAGCATATGTTGCTTTCGATGGTTAGCGCTAGTAATATAATTACTGCTTTAAATTTGTGTTTTACAGTCTTTAGGGCTTGTTTGATTCCAGCAATTTATTTAAAGAGCTACGCACTGTATCTAAACAGTAGTTTTTCCCCCTCTATCCTTGCTTACTCTGCTGAGATTTAAGTAGAGGATATCTCTATTTAATGAGGCTTTGCTTACATGCTTACATGCTACATCAGCTTAGATTCAAACATGCAAAGTGATTCTTTATTCGATTTATCTTTAAATGTTCGTCAGCGCCACAGTTTGCAGGAAGGCTGCGCCTCGGGCTCCTGCCGAAATCGTGTGGGATTAAAAAAAAAAAGAGCAAAATAAATGGTACAAGCCCAAGCAAACCACAAATAATCACAGCTCTTTCTAAGTCCTGGTTAACTCCCCGCGAGAGGAGCCATAGGTCCCCACGCTTTCATGGAGGCAGCATGAGGAATTTGGAGCCTGTCCCAAGAAGAAAGGGGAACAGTTCGCTCAGAACGCTCAGAGGAAACGGCAGGTCAGTGAAAAGTTGTCCTAACCAATCAATAAAAAGGGTCCTGGGCTTTGTTCTCTGGGATGAGACTAGGCTGTCTTTTCATCACATGCCTTATTGCTCAGTTCCATTTTTTGCGCTCTGATCCAATTTGGTTGTTTACATTTCTGATTGTTAGCAACTCATTTGTCATTTGTGTGAAACAGGATCCTGCTGACATATGTTAGGCCACTGACTTGTGCCTGTGCAGTGAAGTATTATGTAAGAAATAAAACCCCAAAAAAACTAATTTTTGTGTTCACACACAACTCTAAAAAAACAGATCTGTGTCACATCCTAGGCAAAAATATTAAATACACGCTTCTTCAACCTTTTAATGATGGCTCAAATCCACCTTAATGGCCACTTTTCTTTTGCCTAATGTAAAACAAATCTGATTCTTCAGAGCTGTGTGAACACAAAAATCCATTTTTTCTCATTTTAATTCTCCTTTTTTCAAATTGTATGTGAAATAGTAAAATATGCATATGCACACACACACACGCACACACACTCAGGACAGAGGCATGATTCACATTAATGATAGACATGGGTTTCTTAGAAACAGAAATGTGAACTGTTACCGAAAGAAAATCTGAATTGAGCAATAAGACTTGTAATGTGAACGTAGCCTGGGGGGCTTGCTCGGACTGTGGCTGGGGCTTCAGGCAGGCTCTGGGCTTTTAACACACCGAACGGGTGAGTGGGGGTCTCGGCAGGGGATCCTCTCCACCCAGCTTTAGAACACACATTTGCCGCCTCATTACCAATTGGAGCTTCTGAAGGGGTGCAGTCTTATGGCTGTCTGTCACTGTAGGCCTTCATCTCTGCCTCTCTGTCGTGATGGATGACAGGCCGGGAGAGATGGGCAGCATGCATGATAATGGCTGTGGGATTAACCCTGCTGTTACTCTGACAAATAGACTGAAAGCTGCTCTTAGCAGTCATGAGTAAGTTAAGCCTAATATTATGCAGCACTGGCCAGCTCTGAGCTCTCGGTCAGTTTTCATTCTGGCAGCTAAGCAGTTAGTGACCTATTCAATAAGATATCAATTGTAAGGATGTTAAAACAAGTTCCACTGTTTTTTTTAAAATTCAGCATAATTCAATGGTTTAATGGGTAATGAATTGTTTGATGTAATGGGTTGTTTGATGGTGAAATGCCGCACTGTAAAGAAACATACAGATTCAAATTGCTTGTAGTGGTGTTGAAAGGAACTAGGAACTACATGTAATGTGAGTGATCTGAGCTCGGGGGGAGGGGAGGGGGCATATGTTGGAGGTTTAGGGACTTGTGTGATATTTGTGTTGTGCTTGAATCACGGCACAAATTGAATATCAGATACCTGGGTGTTGTTACTACAAACTAGACAGCTGATACTAACTTCTGCATGAAAATAGAGATGCGGTGAGGTGACTGCTATAGCATACTGGGCCTTTTAACCACATTTTGCAGACTTCCATTTTCTAAATGGATAAATAGACAAATAATTGAATCTTTTTCACATAATAAAAAGATGTGTAAAAGAGCCCTTGATCGTTTTCTGATTTGTGATTAGGATTTCAAGCCCATGTCTTCGACAGAACATGATGTTTCTGTTCATTTTATTTTTATTGGTTCTCATTATTAATTTTACTGTGCTTTGTTGGAGAAAATAGGTTCTGTAACTATTCTTTAGAACTTTTTTAGTTCCTCGCCCCCCCTTTGTGGATAGGGTAGATAGCGCTGCAACCTGCCCCCTTTCCTCACCTCCCCTGTCCTCGACTAACTGAAGAATGGCAAAAAATTTCTTGTCTTCAGTATCCCAGAGGTGGTGTAACACAGTGGTAAACATACTCCTGCCCCAACTTTTTTGAAATGTTTTGCAGCCACTGTATTTGGAAATGAGCATATGTTAATAAAAAAGCAATACATTTCATAAGGTAAAACATCAAACATGTTTTTGTACTGTTTTCAACTGAATACAGGTCAAACACAATTAGGCCTTATCACTGCTTTCTGTTTTTATTAGCATTTCACACACTGTTCCAACTTTGGAATTGCATTTGTATCATAAATCAGTGTCACAGGCATCGGGTGACATCTTTGTAACCATTAGATGTAATATACATGTATTATACAACAGTTAGTTCTGGCCATGTGAGCTGATTTTCTGAAAAGCGTTCTGACCGTGCTGTTATTTTGCCATAACATCACAGGTTTTCCACAAACACTGTATCACTCTGCTGAGACTCCGTTGCTAAGCAACGACTTTGAAAGCTGTAGGAGACGCTCAAGCCATTTGAATGTTTTTACTTCTTGCTTTGTGCACAAACAGAAAATGGATCCTTTTAAGATCACATTTGACCGACAGCCAATTTGGTCAGACTCAGAATATGATTTTACACTAAACTTGGCCGAAACTGTGCAGCGAGAGAGGGCAGAGCTCGTTACTCTGACGCTAGCAACAAGCTGCTTTTTAAAAAACTCTAATTTGGCAGAAGGAACTGCCAACATTAAAACATATTAAATGCCACATTCACAGCCCAGTTTATAATTTCTACTTTATTTATTTAACTGTTGTATATAAAGCCAATAGAACACTCGAGGTTGTGTATTACCAAATCACAGTCGTGATGTTATTTTGCGATAACACACTCACTCTCGTGTTCTATTGCTTAAATATCTTTCTATGAAGTTGCTTTCAGAAGCATTAAACTCTGGACGTCTGCTTCCATTCACCACCACTGTGAATGACTTTGTTTGCCTTATCTCAGTCATTTGGTCATGCAGCAATTCTGAGAGATTGGTGGAATTTCCCTGTAATGTCAGACAGTTAAAAGCTAAACTATTGGTTTATACATCTACATAATTCAATCCAACTCGCTGGATAAAATTTGGCTTGGTAAACAGCACAACCCTAGTCAAAGGCAAGAAACAGAGCATGTCCAGCTGCTGCTCTGCCTAAAAACTCTTCAAGTGTGCCCTTGCGTTCATACATCTTCATGACTGTGCTACAACGAGCACCACTACATGCTGTGTCCATCATCAGGCTTAATAAGTCCCAGCAACCAGAACACACACAAACTATCCCAAGTGGCTGTCTGATGTTCTTTGGTGACAGCAGACAAGCTCACATTAAGGACATGAAGAATCTCTAACATGACTGAGCCTAGAAAAGCTGTTGTGATCAAGGCCGTCTGATCCACAGGCCAATCACTCTGCAGACAGGCCAGGCACCACATATGCACTCATACATGTGTCCTGTGTTTTTTCCTAAAAAGGAATTTAGACAAGTTATCTGATTCTTTTCTATCTCTCTGCCTATCAAGATCTGAAGCTTGTAATGTGATGCCTGTTGATATACAGGTTCACCTCCTGCCTAGACAAAGAGGTCAGTGGTGCACCAACATGAGAAGAAACTCAAACTACCAGCATGCATCTGTAGTGACAAGAGGGCTATTTTCAAATTAATTACCCTCTATTGTACTCTCAAAGGGCCCAAAGAAAAAAGGGCTTAGTGCCGCCAATCAGCTTTGCAGATATACACATCCATGTGTCAACTTCCTAGAACAATGCACAGCAATGTTTGACTGAAGCTTCCATGTGCAACAAGTGGCCACTAAACATGAAATGACCCGCTTCATGCCAATAGGGGATGAACTGGTGGCTGTTTAATCTAAGTGTTTTCAGAGCACACTAAACACACACATTTGCTATCAGGCCTGCTGATCAGCTGCTACATCCTTCCTTCTTTCACACGTTCACTCGCTTCATTAACGCCCTCTGACTGAACCTGCACAAGGGGGACTATTGCCGGACATCCATGTGCCAACAACTGTGGCTCTCTATGGTCTCAGTGTCCAGACGTTCTAATAGAATTGAGGTGACTTGCCAAGAGGAAAGCACATTGTCTGTGGCGGTGGATGTAGTGATTCTGGGGTAAAAGACAGGCATCTGACCCCTTAGATAGACATTTTTAAAATAGTAATGCAACTGTCTATACTGCAAAAAAATATGTGAAATCATCTTAAATCCAGTCAATATATCTACATTTTCCCATTCCTGTTGTAGAAAGAATAAGATTATTTAATTTATGTTTGTGTTTATGTTTAAGATATTTTTATTGAGTAATTTTATGAAGTGAAATTATCTCACTCTATTGGCAGATCATTTTACTTGTTTTAGGAAATATGCTTGAATTAAGCAAATGTTTCTGCCAATGTCCTGAAATAATTTAATACAAAGTAAAATAGAAGTAAAGGAACATATAATATTTTCCAGGAATTAATAAATAACGTATTCTTATTATCCCAACACTAGAGCTAATTCTAAATAGGTTAGGTCTTTTAAACCTGTGCAAGCAGTCATTTGTAAATCCACTTTGACCTGCATTTAAATGAAAGCTGTAAAAAGACTAAATATGTATTGTTTTATTTTAACAACTTTCTTGTTTTTTTCTAAACATATGCTCCTTCTGGATGCCTGCAACAATTCCCATTTGGAACAGGGGAATATTTTGACTAGGAACGTTGTTTAATGTTCAGAAAATTATTTTTAAAAGAGGGTGACATCAACGCTTGAGTAAAAAAGGATCAACCAGGAAATGCATCCGTGATGTATCTTTATGAGCAATATGGATCAAGGCTCACCACGCTGCCCAAAAAAATCCATCATTACATACTGCAGCAGCTTAAGAACAACGTTCCTCACTGAGCGTTCGCAAGGATTTTACATATGTCACAATCTATGGTATAATAATATCATCAAATTATTTAGGTTATCTGGAGAAATCTCTGTATGTAAGGGCAAAGCCAAAAAACCACAACTGAATGTGCTTGACCTCCGACCCTTAGATGGAACTGCAACAAAAAAAAAACTGCATGTTTTTATGGTAGATATCACTACAGGGACCTGTAGATGACTGTCAATCTACAATTGACAATTTGTTCCTGCATCAGCAAATGCAAGTTAGAACTGTACTATGCACAGTGAGGTCATCACATGTCCAAAAACACTGCCGACTTCTCTGGCTAAAGCTCATCTGAAATAGACTGATGCACAGTGGAAATGTGTATTGTGTTCTGACAAGTCCACCATCCATCTTCTAAACCACTATCCCAGGTGGTCAATCGGGCGGAAGGCAGGATACACCCCAGACAGGTCGGCCCCAGTCCATCACAGGACAGACAAACACAGTCACTCACACCCAGGGGCCAATTTAGCATGTCCAACTTGGCCGGACTGCATGTCTTTGGACTGTGAGGAGGAAACCAGGAGAACCCCACGCAGACACAGGGAGAACATGCAAACTCTACACAGAAGGGGAATTGAACCTAGGCCCTCCTCGCCGTGACGCAACAGTGCTACCCACCACGCCACCATGCCACCCCGTTCTGACAAGTCAGACTTTCAAATTATTTATGGAGATAATGTTCTTGTTCTCCAGGCCAAAGATAGGACCATCCAGATTGACGTAGTTTTCTTTGCTACACTTGTATAACTTTGAGTTTCTCTCTAAACAACAAGAAAATCCCACCAAATGGCTCCCTGTGCAGAATTGCAGAATGTATATCATTCCTTCATTGCCTTATTCATACCAGTCTGTCTGTCACACAGTTTTTTATCAAATATCAACATGGAAAAGTTCATTATAACCATGACCAGGAGGTGCAGCTACATTGTACTGTTGTACTGAAAATAATCTCAAGAATCACAAATAACAGCTAATTTTAAAATGTATAGGCAACATTTTAATATATTTAACATACAATTTAACCTTAGTATGCACAGTATATATGATTTATATTTCTGAGGGGGCCCTAGGCTTATGGGGTCCCTGGACAGCTGCCTTACTTCACCTAGTGTAAAGACTGACCGTTTTGATAGGTTTTCCAGACGCATCAGATTTCCTTGGATAGTCTCGAATAGGGCTGAAAGATTAATATCATAAACATATTATATAGATAGGTTACTCTATTTCAAAATCACATTGCAGCTTTTTTTAATTGCAAGAGCTGCAATTTTTATTGTAGCCCATATTCAACTGTATCTTAGCAAGATTTAAATGCAGAAACTTAACCTAATCACACAGAGCTGCCTGGAGATCAGTTAGACCAATGAAATACAACCAAAACACCCATTGTGCTGTGTGCAACACAATCACAACTAACTGGCAGTCTGGTACACTACATTCAATCTTCAAGCCTCATGCCAGAAAAAAAGTGAAAAATACTGTTCCTCAAAGCCTGAAAATGGACTGAAAATGGAAATGTGTGCTGTGCTCTGATGAGTCAGGAAAAACACCATCCAGATTGTTACCAGCATAAAGTCCAAAAGCCAGGATCTGTCATGGTGTGGCTGTGACAGGCTCCATTGTGCTGATAGAATATGCACACATTTTGGAGCAACATGTCCCAACTGTTTTGTAAAGTGTTGCAAGCATCACATTTGGAATGTGCATATATTTACCAAAACAAACAGAACAACTAAAAAACAACAACGTTAATCTTTGTACAAAACAGATCGCTGGAGTTTAATCACTGATTTTGTTTTACTTAGTATTTAGATGTTTGTGCTTTTAACTTTTTTTTTTGCAGTGTAGGCTTGTTATTTAAATAAACGCAGTGGCAAGAGGACTTTTACTCATGATCAGCCTGGATCAGATCTAAACATTCAAACCAGGCTTCAGTTTTCTGATGGTAACCACAATGTTCTGGCTCTGAATTCATAAATGTGGAGTTCATTAGCCAGGCAGTAATTAAAGCTTTCACTCAATTAAACAGCATTCACTTTTTAATCCCATTCAATGTTATTTTTTGTTTTGTGCTCACTGGTTTTAAAATGATTGATAGAGGAGTGGCAGAATAAACACTCAGAAACGTACAAACTGAAAATATGTTGACATTAACAGCACTTACCATTTATTTTTGTAACTATAATAAAGTGCAGGCTGATTGTATGGAAATGTGTGTAGGAATTAAATTAGGCTCTGAGTGAGGTGTATGTGGAGCTCAGTGCTCTCCGGTCAGCCCTCAAGTCTGTTTTTTTTCCTCCGAGCCAGTGAGAAAGTTTGAAAAAAGTGGCATTAGGTTGCAAGGTGGTCACATTTGAACTCCTTTGATGAATGGTAGGTATAGGGCTACCTTTGAATGCAGATAAAAGGTTAGGGCGGGGGGGGGGGGGGGGCGGGGGGGGGGGGGGGGAATGGGGCAATGAGATATCTGGCTGGGTGCCAAAGGAGGGGGGACATACTCATTTCTCCGCTGGCAGCAGTGCATGAAAATGGGAAGCTATGTGAAGAATCTTTGACTTTGTTGTCCTCCTCTGTGTCCCATTCTCCCACTGATGCGGAGAGAGAGAGAGGGTCTTTTTTTCTGCGTGGGCTGACACAGTCAGTCTCCCATGCCATCGCCGGGTGTGAGGCATCTTGTAGGACAAGACTGATGACACGGGGAGGGGCTGAGGGGCGAGGGGCCATGTCCCTTCAATTCAGGCCCGCTTGTTACGGCCGTCCGCTGATCGATTAGTGGAGCAAGGCGAGAAAACACCTGCCTCCGCTGGCGAGGGCCCATTCATCCACTGACACAATCACACACTCTCAGATACATTCAGCCCTGTGCAAAAGTCTGAAACACCCCCGGCCAAATCATGTTTTGCTGATTTGTGAGGTGAAAAGAAGAGAAACACATCCTACAGAGAGCAAATCTACAGTGAACCAATAAGATACAAATATGGCTTTTTTTCTGCAAATCTCAGTGCAGAACTTCTATTTATTTGCTGAATTTAATAAATTGGAAAAAAAAAAACATAAAATTTAAGCCATTACTTTTGCACAATGTGTAGAAATGTGCTCTTATTTTCTCTTAGAAAATCAACTAAACATATCTTCTGACCGCAGTGGGACCTAAAACCTTTGCATTCGACTGAAAGGCAGGCGAGTTTATTTATATTCTTATAGGACTTTTGTACAAATCTATATTTTATTCATACAATAGAATATAAAACTTGACAAAAAAAGTGTTTAAAGCAATAGATTTTAAAGAGAAAAATCTGTAAATAGAAATCAAATTAAATTTAAATTAAGATAATGCAGTGGCATTATAGAGGAGGCTCAGCAGCCCTTAAGTAACCATAATAAGACCAAAGGGGCATCATTGCATATACATTTACAAGAGTCTATAGAGATTATAATAAAGTACTTATTATGATTTACAAACACTATTAGTAAATACTGACTCATCACTTTATACATCATATTTTTGGTGCTTACATGGCTGCCATTGTTTTTCCTCAGTGGGACAAAACTTCTCAAACATATTTATGTATGTTCAGTAAGAAAAATGATGCAGGAAATAAAAAGCTACAACATTTTAGTTTTAAACTGCGGTTTTGGATCTATTGTATAACACTATTTTACAAGTGTGTTAAGAGTGACTACTGTTAAAAGCTTATGTTTAAACTCTATGCTGTGCAGTCCCTGCTTTACTAAAGGCATTGGCTACTTTGTTTCTGCAACCTCTGTTACAGAAATGTCAGGTTAAACTGACCACAAGTGTAAAACCATACAGTTACCAAACAACTAGGAAGCACACAATGAATTTTACTATTTACTTTTTTATGAAAACAGAAAGTGATAATAACAAAATCATGTTTTTGTCTTATGTATTATGTCAAAAAAATTATTTAAAAATGACTTACATTGGTGATATACTGTATGTTCACATACACCCTCAATAAGTAATGACTTTACATTATTTTTGACTTACTAAATCAATATCTCAAAAAATAAGTTGTTATTTTGGGCTGTTTAGTCAGTAACGATGATCCAGATTTGAGAAGGATTTACTTTTTATTACTGGTGAAACAAGTGTCTGTACAAAAAGTCAAGCCAAAACAAACACGTGGTTACATTGTGCTGCTCATATGTCAATTATAAAGTTGTGCATGTGTTCATTTGCATGAAAGTAGTAAATAAGCTGCTAAGTTGGACACCCCCAACAGCCAGGTGTTGGTAGACTGTTATTAATTAGTCCCTCTTTTAGTAAAATCTGCCCCTTAGTATTTAATAAAGCTTCTAACAATAGCTTTCAGTGTTTACAGTATGTCCAGTCTACACTGTATCAGCTATTATTAAATAAAATAGCAAATTGCATCAAGTGATTCCAAACGTTTTAATGGTGCCGCACAGACATACATGCTCACACACCTCACCCACACAAGGTCAATAAACTCAAACCATGAGCAGCAGATCTAAAGCTGGGCTCAATTAGCAGTGCAGATTTCTGCTCTGCAAAGCTGAACCGTGATGCAAATAGGCACATACAGCTGGAGGGCTAACAACTGTTGCCCAGAACTCACACATCAGTATGCTTAGGATAAATGAAAGAACACAGGGGATCCAGTTATGCTGAAATGCTGAACCGTGCTAGCTAATTGTATTGCCATGCTTTTGCAGCGCTTTCAACTCCAGACTTCTTAAAGGGTCCATATCATGGAAAACTGACTTTTTACTTGTTTTGTTTAAAGGAAAGGAATTGATGTAGTATTGGTAAAGTTTTAACACATGCAGTCCATACAGTTCAGTTCTGAATTTACTGTTTTGGTGATGTCACGAAAATCAACACATTTGCATACAGTTTGTCCGCCTATTCAGCCGACAGCAGCTTGTAGGCATTTTAGCCCCACCCATTCAGGCTGAAGTTATAAGGAGTGTTTCAAGCCAGACTGCGATCTCGAATGAGGCATAACAGAGGACAGCCAATCAGACACATTAACAAAAACAGCCTGTTAAATTCCAAGGTCTAAAGAAAGGCTGGAAAATGATAATGTACAAATGAATTATGACTTTTCATAAAAAAGTGGTCTTCAGGGGGTCAGCAGAATGTAAAATGTGAGGATATTAATGCTTAATGTTCTGTAAATGCTGCTAAACTGGGTTTTAGTTTTAATGGGTTAACTTACATGAATAAGTCTCAAATAATGCGGTAGATAAATAACAAAAATGTCCCTTGCAGGAAAAGCAGACAAAAACTAGGCTAACTTACACTGTCGCGAGATCCTGATTTGGTAAAGTGCTTTTCACAAAATACACGCAGTTGTATTCCAGCATTTCAGGCAGGTCCACTGATGGGAAGATGATGACTGGGCCAGTTTTATTTATAGACATTAGGCAGCAGACATCATGCCATCTGCTGCTGATGTGATCAGATATTACTCAGGACGAACAGCAACTTCAAACACTGTAATCAAAAGAAATAGCACCATATACAACTACCCCCCCCCCAACCCGCTTTTAAAGCCAGGCACTTGGTCTTTTTCCCAAACCTCTCCCATGGTCTTTTCTTTTTTCCAGGTTGCTCTAGGCTGGATTGTACACATCCAGCTAACTCAGACTCAGCTGGTTAGCATTGCTCAGCGCTCACTCACTGCTAAAACTGTAGCCCGGCCAGGCTGACATCAAACACGGGCAGCGATAACTGCAACACGATACATTCCTGCAAATGGCCTTCGTTCTCTGAGAGGCAGGCCTGTAAATATCTGACCTCACAACAGTCTGTTTCGATTACGTTGCGTTGTGGAACAATTTAATGCATCATCAAGTCTTTTGATTTGAATGACTTTAACACAATGTAGAATTTGCAAAAACGTACTGAATGTAAATGTAAAAAGAATTTTAGTGAAATACAGTGATATGCAAACAAAACCCTGTATCTCAAAAAAACTACAGGAGAAGGAAAAGCATTTTTAATCTTCAAAGTTAATGTAAGTAATTTTGGACTGTTTCTAAAAAAGGTTAACACATAATTGAAGTGAATAAATCAAAGTTTTTCCCCTCCAAGTCATTTTGGAGCATTTCTATTGGTCTGCCTGTCATGAAATTTTAACACAAGGTAAAAGGTAGCTAGATTTTTTTTTCAAAATTATGCAAAATAAAATCATTATAAAATCATATGTCCATTTTGGTTGTTTTTTCTGTTTTTGACATCATTTGAAAGATGAAAGATCATTTTGGAGATATGAGGTTTTCTATATATCGAGTTTATGTGTGTGTATATAGCTACTGTTAGAATCTCTAAATAATTAAATATATAGTTGCTGTGAAAAACAAAACATTTAAATTTTTTTTCTTTCTTTGTCTGCAACATTTAAACATGGCTGCTGTTCTTTCATGTAATTTCTTGATGAATGGACCAATAGAAAGGCTCCAAAATTATTTGCTATTTACATGACAATATACGTGCATGGCATAAATATATTTCCTTTGCAGGTGGGAAAAACTTCAGAAGTCAGTGCACTTTATTAAACACTATTATAATCAAGTGTATTTAATTCTAACTTTGCCAAATGAACGCAGCCACAGAGGTGCAACAGTACCCACGTAACAGGACCACCTCACTTTGCCTTCCTATGAGAGGGAAAGGACGAAAAGAGTTTTTCACACACTGCTGGCCGGGATGCTGTTTGTGGGAAAACATGTTTTGCAAATCAAGACTGCTTGTCTCCAGCCTTTGGTCTCCCAGATGTCAATGGTTTCACGATCAGCCTTGGTTGCGTGCAACGGTACCAACAACATTTTAAGAGATAACCATGGGTAGAGGTTCCTGCAGAGCACCCTATGAAAGAACATGTCAACACCAAGTATTTCTGCATTTTAATAAATAAATAAATAAATATAAAAACAAATAAATACATCCAGTCAAAAACAGGGTCCATGGGAAAAATGACTAAGCCACTAATTGCGTTCCATCTAAGAGAGCCTCTCTTAGACTCTCCCTACCTCTCCGAGTATGTTTGGGACACCCCCCCCCCCTCGATTTAATTGCATGTGAAGTTGCCAGGCACATTTTCTAGATTGCAGCGAATGGCCCCAGAGGACGCGGCTGTTTTCAAATTGTCAAGTAGTCTCTCTGGTTTTGGCAGAGGCCCAGCTCAAATGTCGCATAGCGCAGATCTAAGAAGCCAGTGCAGGCCGCTCTTTGCCTCTAGCGAGTGACTGCATTGTTTTCACAGAACTGGCCCGGAGTGGCTAAAGCTGATGAAGACGAGGAATGGGATTTGGAACAAATACAGGCTGTTAGGCTTGGGAAATTACTCTGTACACATTAGCCTTACGAAGGGCTAGGTCTTGTGGTCTCTGTATTAAGAGACCAGACTGTCCTGTTTGTGTCAGATTTGCAGCGGTGAATTTTCATCAAGAAGAGAAGATACATGAGATTGGTTTGGACCTCATAATTTAAGAAAGGAAAAGTGAAAAATGGCCATGCTGGGTGACCAGCTAAACCAGCACTAGTGCAGTGTAAAACCATCATAAACAAGCTAAGACAGCATAGAATGTGCTGTTTTTTCAGCAGAGAATCTGTGTTTTTGTTTGTGAAGTTGTTAGCCTAACCTTTGCTTCAATGTCCAATGTACTTCAATACAACCTTTGCTTCAATATCCTTGTTTAGCCACTAGAATTTAGTGTTCGCTTTGGTGAGAACACCCAAACAGCTTTGCACACAAACACACAGGTTCATGCATCACTAAAATCTCACTGATGGAATTTTAGAGAATTAGACTCAAATCTAAGTGGACAACCTTTGTTTTCATGTGAAAAGCTGTTAGCCCTTAAACTATGTTTGCTTCAATGTCCGTGTTAGCACCAGTAGCCTAGCCGTTAGCTTAGTGAGAAGGCCTAAAAAGCTTTACACCCAACCACACAGTTTCATTTGAGCTCACTGAAATCTCATTGATGCAAATTTTAGAAAATTAGACTAAAGTCTGAGTGGATAAATTGGAGTTTTTGTGTGAGAAGCTGTTAGCTTAAGCCACATTTGCTTCAATGTCCTCAATAGCCCCAGTAGCTAGCATTAGCTAGTGAGAAAGCCTGAACAGCCTTTATATGCAACCTCACAGGCATGTCCCAGCTTACTAAGGCTTCTTGATGCAAATTTAGAGGATAAAGACTTAAATCTGTGTGAGTTTGAGTGAACTGATACCTGTGCTGACATAACAACAGAAATTTATTGGATTGTATAGTGGGAGCTTTGTATCTGCTATGTCTCATAAAGCAGAGACAGTGTTCAGGATAGTAGGGCTTCCTCAATTTTGGTCGCTTTTTTTTGAAGGCAGCACAGGCCATATCCTAATCCTTTTGAAAGACTGGAAAAAAACTGGTGGTAATGCTAACAGCTACCATCAACATGTATTGCTGTAACTGAAAGCAGCTGTCTCAGTGCCTTGTTGACCGCACTAAGTCAATGCCAAGATGTGATGAACATACCTGCAACCGAATCGATTTTGAGACACGCTTTGAAAGCAGCGATACATCATACTGTTGCCAAGATAGTTACACCTCACTTTACCTGTTAGCCATTAGCATCTTTTTTTTAGTCTTTTATGAAGGCTGGGATACATTTATGCTGCCCTTCAAAAAGTGACCAAACTGAGGAAACTCTCACAGTGTTTTACATAAACACTCAATTCAGATGTGACTGCCTGCCCTTACTGCCCCAGAATACTGTGAGTCAGCAGCATTTATTACATTTCAGACACAGCCGATACTGGACCGGAGCCGCTAAAGCAGTTGCAGAAATTTTTGTTCATTGCGTGGTCCAAATTGAGGTTTCCAGTTTAAATCCGGCAGTGCCGGGGGGAAGGGCGCTGTTTTGAAAAGGTGCAGCAAGGGTGGGTTTACACTTTGAATAATCATGCATATTCATGATTCTTTGCATTCTTGGTAAGTGTTAAGGTTTAGGGACACTCTATGCCGTTTTAGTAGAAATATTTAACAGTTATTGTTTAACATATCTTTAGAGGTACTGGAAAAAATGAGCAGGATCTGAGGTTTGTTTTTAACACAGCACTGACCTCATTAGCTGAAACAGCAAGCCTCTTAATAAAGAACATGCTCAACAAACTTTAACACAAGCAAAGCAGCTTGAGTATAAATATCCTGCTGAAAGATCCTCCGGCCTTGCGGACTAAGGTCAAGTGATGTGAATACCTGCTAACAGCCAACACTTTCCACTGGGGAAGGAATGAATGTCTTATCAGCAGGCCTCTGTCGGCAGTCTTATCATTGTCTCAATGAAAAGAGAGAGGCAGAGGGAGAGAGGAAAGAGAGACAGGGAGAGGGGGAAGAGAAAGAGAGGGAGCTCTGTGATGGAGGAATTAAGAGCGTGACGCGCAGAGGTGTCAATGTGTCTTTCTCCTCTTTCTCCTGGATAAGATAACAGTGACCCTCGGTGATGGAGCACTCCCAGCCTCAGCTGCTTTTGTTCCTTTTGTGTCTTTGTGTCCACTTATCTGAGGGCATTTATCCAAAGATCCTCCGAAGATCCTCGTTCACCCCTTGCTTTTAAAGACCCATATGTCTTTGATTTCAGCAGGGTAAATAAATAGGTAAACGGGGGCATTCTGACTGAGATGTGAAGAAAAATAAAAAGGCTTTTTAGCGAAAGAATGCTTTTGTGTCGTGAAAAAACACCCATGACACCTCCATTATGTCTGGACATGTGGTATATCATAAAACGAAGAGTCCTCCACAGGGAAACCGGGGAGCTCAGAGACATGGAATGTGGCAAAAAAGGTCAAACGCATTTGTACGAGTAATGTGCTTCCTCATCTGATGGTGCATGACACATTGCATAGTCTCAACAGTTATATAACTGTGTTCATCATAACCTTTAATTATGGCTATAAGTCATAGTTATTTCCAGAGATAACAAAAACATGGCATAATTTGATGCTAATTATTTCTTCCTTGTGGACAAGTGGAGAAATTCTGTTACAGACATTAATTAATAATACTAATTGTTACCATTTGAATTTTTGTAGAAGATTCTTTACTACAGCTTGAATTTGATGACAATCTATACTATATATTATTTAAAAAAAAACATTTTAATCAAAACAGATCATAAACAGCAACTCAAATCTGTTGATATAGAAAATAAATTGAAAGGAAAAACTGAACTACATAATTGAAGCTACACAATGTGAGATTTGGACCTCTCTGGTGAAAAAGTGTAACTGCATGCAATGTGTGGATGAGCATTTTGTATCATGCTTTAGACCCCAGTTGAAAGAGTATTCAAAGAGAACTTGGTGAACATTTAGTCTTCTGAGGTTGTAAGTGAATTATTTACTGTTGTTAGTATGATGTTGATTTTGCATTTCGTACCTAAAGATTGAGCTGTACCTTTTTTTTTGAGGCTGTGCTTGTGGTGGTAAATGTATAGATGCATGACATGAGTTTTGTAATCACACTTAAATAATGTAGCTAAATGAGAGTAATAACTATACATTCTGAGGAACAAATTGCTTCAGTTGTTGTTTTTTCCATGATTATAAATGGCCTGATTTTGCTACAAGATCAATCCAACTAAATTACAGTGCCTAAATATGTGTGTAAGTTCCCTTGTTTACATCTGGATGGCGAGATATGAACGGGCCTCACTGAGTCATCATGGGACACAGCCAGTGCACCACGCGGCGGGTAGTGGCCGCCACTGTCCGTGCCACCCTTTTGCTGTAGCGAGAGTCAAAATAATGACACAGAAGCAGCACGCAGACAGCAAAGAGCACAGGCCCAACCGCACGGATGAGACACTGCGCTGCAGCTGAAGCCTGGGAAAAATGTGGTCCCTCGGGTGTTTACTGTCTAAGTACAGTTGGAACTGACCAGCGCAGAGAGGATGGCATCTTCCGGACCCCCCACCCAGGCCACTTCACTAGTACGGTCTCAGGAGAGATAGCTGACAGTGGGGGCACTGGGCAGGATGGATTAAATGGGTGGGTGGTGGGAGGACACTTCTCTGGCTGAGGGCCTTGTGATTTAAGTGTCTGGCAGCTTCCAGGGAGACTCCTAACCTTGGTAGACTGGCCAATAGCCAGGCCCCAAGTATGATGTAGACAGAAGATTGCCTTGGTGAGTTCCATGACAGGCCATGCCCTGTCTACAGACAGTGAGGAGAAGACAGTGCCACCCTTTGACCTCCAAGTGGCTCTTTCAATCTTAAAAATTAATGGACTTTAAAGAAAACCATATGAAGCCACAATGGACCAGGTCAAGAAATCTGCTTTCTGAGGACCTCTTCCATTTCTTTAAATAACCCATGAGTAGTTGAATTCTATATAATGGAGTAGTGTAACTGGAGTTTCTTCTTAAAGGTGCATGAGTCAAAATTGAAGATGAATATTTTTGTATAACAGCGGTGTCTGGCCAGAGCAAGCATTAAACTCCGTTGTCTCTTTTGTCCAGGGGATTGTAAAAGTACAGGCCTAAAAACTCAATAGACATTCGGTTCATACCGATTTGCTGCTTGAGAATAGTTAAGTGTGTCTTTGCTGTTCTGTTTTCTTTGGTTCATCCAAAGCATAACTTTATGAAGCTCTCTGAGTGAGAAAGATGTATTTGCTTAATGAGTTATGCTAAAGTTGGGCCAATTCAAACAGTTCACTCATTATACGTATTGGGTTTAATGTAACGTTTCATGAGGAACAGTGCTAATGTTGCATCCAATTTTATCCCCTTTCTTTTGTAATTTTCCAATTTTTTTTGGTGTTTTCCCCATACTGTACTAGAACCTGTGGGGCAGGGTTGCTAACTGGATTCCGCCATGTTTTCTTAGCTAAGCAGAAGGAGATAGGAGCAGCATTATGGGGTGTTGGGAAGTGTCTTTTGAAATAACTGACAGGAGGTCAATAAACACAAACAAGCCCTTTACTCCACCCTGCAGGTTTCCAAACAAAGTTTCCCAGGCACATGTCTACTGATGCTATTGCAAAAAAAAAAATATTATTATGTTCTACACATTTTCCAGGTTATTTCTTCCAGTAAAAAAAGAAATCGCTTGACTAAAGCACCTGTAAGAATAGCCAGCATGCTTTATTACATTTGACACTTGAACTGTCACATCATTTGCACCTCATATACCGTGGCTCAGAGCCTTCCTATGCAGCTGTGACATCCATGTTCACACTTTTCCTTGTACATGCCCACCATTTGACTTCATTATAACTTAACCAAACTTACACTTTGGGGTAGCAGCATGTTTAAGCCACAGTAAAGCAATCAAATAAAAACAAAGACAACAGTAAATGAGGGCTGCAGCTGAGGTGGCACCGACCACACCGATCCCCCACAGTCTTGTTGACTCTTTGGAAACACATGCCTTTCCACGCTCTCTCATACCAGCCATCCAAGGAATCTGTGAAAGAAAACACCGCACAGCAGCCGTGACCTAGGCATGCTGTTGTAAAATGTGGTTTCCTTTTAAAAACACCCGTTTGGCAAAAATAGTATCAATAAATGTTACTGTTAAGCAGGCCCAAGAGGGCCCGTTTTCACCCAAAACTGTTTGAACAAGGAAACTCAAGGGAAACTGCTGATAGAACTATTGAGCAAAACTATTGAGCAAAGAGCATAACAAGGACACAGGGTTAGTCTCCCAAACTGAAGCTAGGTGGCACAATGTGTGTGCAGATGACAATGAGATGGTTTTATGAAATACAGTGAAACAGTGATCCACTCATTAATACTGACTCTTCATTCAAATTCTACAAATTCATAAAGCTTTTTTCGTGGGCAGTAACGATCCTTAACCATCCCAAGTAATTTGAGGATAACACTGAATAGAAATGCTCCACAATTAGTGCCATTATTTGCGGGAGGTTCCCTCTTTTGACTCTGAGTCAAGCAATGTTTACATCTTTGTAAAGATGAGGAACAAGATAGATAGATGCTTTTCCTCCCCCACAAACACGCTCAGATTGTTTTTGGTGTGGTCCACTTTATTTAGAAGAACAGCACCCATTAAGCAGAGCTGGGGAAAATACATGCAGCTGATTCAGTCCACCAGTGGCTAACCTCAATGATTGCTAATTTAGCACTGAACACACTGGAAGGACCGGTACAGTAAAAGCAAAAGTACATCCTGATCTGCCTCCTTGTGTGAGTTTTCTGTAGCGTGTGAATAGCATATCCTCTCCACAGGGTCATCTCTGGGTGAGGGACACCAAATGTCTGGCCACATTGTTTGCTCCGGTGGATTGACAGAACTGCTCTTACAACTTTTACAGCTTGACTTGGATTAGCTGCTGCATGCCAAAAGAGTTATTAATAGAGAAGAGCATAAAACTTTAAAGGCTAAGAGGAAACTACATTTGAAATAATGACAAATGACAAACATGATATTAGACAACTGGAGTCATGTAGGACCTCTAAATCAAGGTATTAAGTGAAATAATTGCGATGTATACACTCCTATGTGGCAATATATAGTTGTAACCACTCCTATGCAGTCTAATAGTGTAGTGATTCCCAAACCTGGAGATTTCCTTTCTAAGGATATTTAGTGTTTTCCTAATGGGTGGTGAGGTGGTTGGCTAGTGTAGTGGTTAACACCTTTGCCTTCTATGCTGTAGACTGGGGTTCAATCCCCGACCAGGGCAAGCACCCTACACTATACCAATAAGGGTCCTTGGGCAAGACTCCTAACACCACCTTAGCCTACCAGTGTAAAGTGATCAAATTGTAAGTCGCTCTGGATAAGAGCGTCAGCCAAATGCCGTAAATGTAAATGATATCACAATGTAAAGGATTCTAGTGGTTTAAAAGGTAGCAGACTGATTCCAGATTCATTTGATGGGTTCCTGAGGGGACCTAAAGGTGTCCTGCAGGAAACTAGTGGTTTCTTATGGTAACTATAAGGCCAATTTGCATAAGCAAAACCAAATGGTTTTAATCCTAATTGTTGTAATGGTCTTTTTTCAGCTTTTTTCATCACACCTGAGAGCCTTTGTTTAGCAGCAGCTTAGCTAATCAGCTAATCAGTCAGAATATTTTTAAAACCTCCACATCATGGCCACATGCCAGGTAACACTCAAACAAGTCAAAGGCTAACGCTGACATGTAGTTTAAGAGGGAGTGAAAAACTATTTTAACTTTAAGGACAAAGGTGAGCAATGACGAAGAACATTGCTTTGTGTTTGTGTTAGTTGTAGTAGTGCGCACACTAATTTGGCTGAAAAGTAAGGAGCTATGTTAACATAAAAACGTAGCCACTTACTTACCAGTACTTACTTTACTATCAAACTAAACCGTGTGCTCACACTATATAGGTGTGCTTTTTGGATAACATTAATTTTATGTAAAGTTTATGAAGTGGGACTTGGTTAATGCTAGCTAGTTAGCTAATTTACCTCAGAAAATCATTATATTGAACATTATCACTCCAGCTAGTCATTTAGAGCTGTTAACTGATTTACCTCAGAAAATCATCATATTGAACATTATCACTCCAGCTAGTCATTTACAGCTAACTGTTAACTGATTTACCTCAGAAAATCATCATATTAAACATTATCACTCCGGCTAGTCATTTAGAGCTAACTGTTAGCCAATTTACCTCAGAAGATCATCACATTGAACATTATCACTCTGGCTAGTCATTTAGCATTAACTGTTACATAATTTACATCAGAAAATCATCATATTGGACATTATCACTCCGGCTAGTCATTTAGCATTAACTGTTAGCTAATTTACCTCAGAAAATCATCATATTGAACATTATCACTCTAGCTAGTCATTTAGCACTAACTGTTAGCTAATTTACCTCAGAAAATCATCATATTGGACATTATCACTTCGGCTAGTCATTTGAGCTAACTGTTAGCTAATTTACCTCAGAAAATCATCATATTAAACATTATCATTCCAGCTAGTCATTGAGCACTAACTGTTAGCTAATTTACCTCAGCACATCATCATATTGAACATTATCACTCTGGCTAGTCATTTAGAGCTAATTGTTAACTAATTTACCTCAGAAAATCATCACGTTGAACATTATCACTCCGGCTAGTCATTTAGAGCTAACTGTTAGCTAATTGACCTCAGAAAATTATCACGTTGAACATTATCACACCGGCTAGTCATTTAGTGCTAACTGTTAGCTAATTTACCACAGAAAAACATCTAAACATGTGAAAGAGTGACAGGAGGACAAGGAAGCTACATTTCCCTCTTTTTCTGCCCTGAAACAGAAGAGCTGAAAGAAATGGAGGATGGAATTATTTTCTCTCCATTTCTTCTCTCTCTTTCACACATTAAAACTGTTCAGTGCTAATTGTAACATTTTAAGAAACCTATGAATCCAGCAGTCAGCTGTGAGTGTTGCTCTTCTGTGGACAGGTGATTTTGTTCTTTGGAACAAAATGTGGATTTACTTTAGTCCTTGAAAAAGCTTAACGTCAAGTCCTACTTTTCATTATTGCTATCTGATATCTGCTGTCATCGGTGTGTGCCTGCCACCCACTTGGAAATTGTCTCCAAAACAAACCTGTCCTTTTAGCATTTCAGCTCATAAAATTAGGCAAAACTGTTAATTTGTTAAAATATTTTTAAACAGTGACTGAATTGAGCTATATAAGCCCAAAGGGGGACTCTCAATAATAAAAAAACAGCTAGCTAATTTTAGCTGAGTAATTAAAAACATTCCACTATAATGCACTGTTTTCCAGACAGTAAAACATTGTGTATTTTTAAAACATTTTGAATTATTGTGTATATTGAAGCTGCTCCTCCTTTATGATTCATTTAGATGGGACAACATAGTAGTCTTAGTAAACTTAGCTGGCTAGCATATTAATGTAGGTTTAATATGAAGATAATGGTACTGAATCAACATTTTAAAAAGTCAGAATTCACAGAGCACTTAAAGAGAAGGGACAACTGTGATGATGACACTGATTAACATTGTGCATTAACAGCATGCTAGCTAGCTAACATTCACTAAGACTCAACTTCATTTGGAATAATCATGAAAGAAGAGCTGGAGATTCTGAGAGAAACAAACAGCCGTTTTTAGACACTGAACTACAGTTACGAGGTTGTGACATTTAGGAAATTATCTTTTTGCACTGCTGGTTATGTTGTTCTGAAAGAGCACAAGGATATTATTCTTACTTGGAGAAATCATCTTAATCCAATTCTTGTCAACAAGACAGATTGCTAAATGGCTAATTAGTTGACTCCGCTGTGTTAGAGTAAGGAACACTCAAATATGATGGTATACTGAAGAACCAGGATTGGGAGCTACTGCTTAAGTAAAGATCAAGGCAATCAAAAATCTGGTACCTCTGACATTACCTGTGTCAGAACTTATCATCCATTGCAGTAAAGCAATCCTCAACCACTGCTTCCTTCTGACCAAAGGGCTAAATAGTTAAACCTGCTAGAAGCCACAAAGCTACAGCCCAGGGACAACACATAAACAAAAGGTAAAGAATGAAGGAGAGGCCAGCTCTACGGAGATGAAAGACAACAGCAAGGAGGGCCTTTCTTCTTTTGATGAAAACAAGAATCAGACGATGGAGACCAAAGAGACCTGCCATGTCGTGGCTTCGTTCAAAAGCCACACCTGCTGTTTGCAGTGGCTGTCTCTCCTCTCCAGCCGCACCGAGACGAAACAACACGGCCTGAAAAAAAAAATAAAAAAGCTCAAAACTTCAAACAGTCGGCTGGTTTCTGCTCATACCGCCACACCCAGCTGTAAAAAAAACACTGTTTTTGATGGCCATGCCTAGTAGTGTTAGAGGTAAAGACAGGTTGTTATCACTACACATCAAAACCTCATTCTCATTTAACCTGTAGGTGGCAAGTCTGGGACATCTGACCACAAAGTCTAAGTCCAGTCTAGGTCTAAGAACAGCTGAAGTAGATAAAATATCTTATGGTTATTGGTTAATATACTGACATATCAGTGCTAATGAAAGGCACCTTACATAGTTCGTAACCCATTTGGTTGTGCAATGTCATCTGTGGGTCCATTTACACATCTTTTCCACTGCTATGCCGATGACACCCAGTTATATATATCAAGCAAACCGGATGACAAACTTAAACTTGGCAAGATTGAGGACTGTATAAAAGACATAAAAGATTGGATGTCAAGCAATTTTCTGCTACTTAACTCAGATAAAACAGAGGTCCTGCTTCTGGGTTCAAAATTAGCCAGAAACAAACTGTCTAACTTAACACTTAACAATCTCTCAGTTTCATCAACCTTATCTGTTAAAAATCTTGGTGTCATGATAGACGCTGATCTGTCCTTCGACACACATATAACTAATATCACTAGAACAGCCTTCCTGCATCTCCGCAATATTGCTAAATTAAGAAATGCATTATCCCTACAGGATGCAGAAAAGCTAGTTCATGCATTTATTACTTCAAGGCTAGATTATTGTAATGCCCTGCTGTCTGGATGTCCCAGCAAAAGCCTTAACAAGTTTCAGCTAGTCCAGAACGCTGCAGCCAGAGTCCTCACAAGAACCAGAAAGTTCGACCATATTAGTCCAGTTTTATCAAACCTGCACTGGTTACCTGTTAAATTCCACATTAATAATAAAATTCTATTACTGACCTATAAAGCTTTAAACGGGCTCGCCCCTCAGTACCTGAGTGAGCTCCTCTCCCACTATGAACCATCACACCTACTTAGATCACAAGGTGCTGGCTTACTACTGGTACCTAGAATTAATAAAGTTACATCGGGGGGAGAGCTTTCTTATACGATGTTCGGGAATCAGACACAGCCTCAATCTTTAAGTCTAGGCTAAAAACTTATTTGTACAGTCAAGCATTTGGTGATTAGTCTCCCTGTCAGGTCTAGACCTGCTGGAGTTTCCATTGCTCTGTTTTACTGTAATCTGTGGTCAGCCACTCTTTACAGAACTGACTGTGTTTTTTCTTTCTTTTCTCTGCCGAGCTGATCAGCTGCCCATCCTGTGCGTCTGATGCTGTTGCCTCTTCTGCCTTGATTGGTGCCGCTGCTCACCAGCCTTCTGGACTGGTTTGACCACCACTGAGCTTCTTGCTTTACAGCGCTGTGCAATCCTCACCCTCAGATCTTCTCTTTTCCCACTTTACTATAATACTTCATACTAATAATGTTTGCTATCCGGTGTCAACCAGAGGAGTATGGGTTCCCCTTCTGAGTCTTGGTTCCTCTCAAGGTTTCTTCCTTTTAGGGAGTTTTTCCTTGCCACCGTCGCCGCTGGCTTGCTCATGGGGGCTCGGACCCGGATTTTCTTTCTTCTTTTCTCTTCTCTCTGTAATACTGATTGTTTTGTAAAGCTGCTTTGTGACAACACCTGTTGTAAAAAGCGCTATATAAATAAATTTTGCTTGCTTGCTTGCTTTTGGGTCATAACATTAGGCTTTTAGCAACCTGTAACATGAATAACAAGGCAGGGCTGTCAAAGGGAATATGTTTTTTAAAACCATTTGAACATGCTCGCTACCAACATGGACCAAAATTACGTTAAAAGACGTCAAGAATGCTTTCCCTTCTCGTTTTAGTGTAGAGTTGTGAAACACTGTATTGTGAAGGTTGACGACCAACCTTCATTGATTTCATTTCCTGTCAAAACAGCCATTAAGTATTTAAAAAAATTTTTTAGTGTGTCCAAAATATTTATTTATAACAGCTTCCAGCTACCTTTTCTAAAGACTTGCTTTCCGTTTTTAAAGAAATCTGCAGAGACATTTGTCCATACCTCCAGAAGTTGGATGCATTTTCATCTGGACTCTGTTTGATTTGCAGACTGCTGTGCGTGCATTCAGACACATCGTGTTGAGTTGTCTTCTAATGGTGGAAGGATGGACCGAAACACCAGTGGATTTTTTCAGATGTGAAGCAAGAGTGGAGCTAGATCTTCTCTCAAAGATGATAGTTTTAAGTACATTTTATCTGATGGCGACGGTTTTGGTGGTCTGCTAGGTCTTTCACTTCACAGTTATGAACCCAATTTGTGCTCCAATCCACTTTTGAATGCTCCTGATTTTTTCCCTTTTCCCTGAAAAAAAGAATAACTTGTACTTAATGGCTGTTATAACTGGAGCTTAAATAAATGAAGGATGGTCTCTGACTTTTGCACAGTACTGAATAAAGTGTTTCTAACTACAGTGATGAAAAGACATCTACCTGCAGATGGAGGGTAAGCTGGGGGCTAGGGTGACAGCCCAACTGCCTCACAGTGACTGTTAGTAGGGTATATTTAGGTGGCCTTGTCCTTGTCCTTTCTGGCTTGACTTTTCACTGGCCACAGCTAACAAAGTCCACTTGTTGCACCCACAGCCTGAACTCCCTGAAAGGAAATCCAGAAAACCATAGAAGCCAATGACAAATACATTAAGTAAAAATGTTCTCAGAATGTGTTTTTTAAAAGCAAACCAAATTGGTCAAAGTGATGTCTGTACTTGCTGGCACACTTTCATGCTCATGGTGTTGTTTCATGACGTAGACTTTTGAGAACGTGTGCTTACAATGGCGGGGCAACCACATCAAGGTTAGCTTAGTTCAATGATCATCCGAGCTATAAAGGAAGCAGGGATCAGCTGGCAACAAGAGGCTGTAGATCAACAAGACTTTAATGCAAAGGGACAGGTAATAATGTTGGATTAATGTAACTTGTAACTTGGGTCTACACTCTTGAAGATGAAGGCCTCTAAATGGTCCTTGGCTTGATTGAAAAACGATTTGGCATAGTGCCTTTACATTCTGTGGAGCTTCTTTAGAACGCTAATTCACGCTCACACATCTCTTTTAGAAAAATGCCTCTTTAAAGAACCATTGAAAGGTGATTCATCGATGGCGTCTCTTCAAAGAACCCTTCTTGGCACCTTTCTTGCCATTTTCACTGAAGTTTTTAGCCATAAAACATCTTTACAGCATGACTAAAACTCAGTCAAGAATGCAAACAAAACAAAGTTGAATTGGAGTTTTTTTGGCCTGAGCTGCAGAGGCTATTTTTGTCCATCTAGGACTGTACATGTAAAGGCATTTAGCATCGTGTACAGCAGATATTAGACCAGTTCTAAGATTAGAACTGGGTCACATACTGGCAGAGATCAAGGGCAAGTGCGATCAAGGTACTTGTGATAAGGGAACAAACTCTGACTGCTTGCACAAAGTTCATAAGTCTCCCAGGAATGTGATACTATCGGAACGGCCAGGCTCCTTTGTCACCAGATGACGTGGGACCAGATGCACAAAGCATGTTCACCATGTTGCTGCTACAAAGCGCTGTTGGACAGCTCACCTTTAAATGGTGACGTGTGAGGCATGCTTGGTTATCTACAGGGTTTCTGGACTCCAACGAGTAATGTTGTGATGGTCACACATTTAAATTCTGACACACACACGCACACACACACACACACACACACACACACACACACACACACACACACACACACACACATACACACACACACACCTTCCCTTCTGGCCTGATGTAATTGTTTGTGTGTGTACCCAGCGGGAGAGGAGAGCGATTTAGAAAGGAGACTTGGGGGAGAAAGAGGGGGGGTCCCTTTTGCTTGCTCACTTTGGTGTTGCGGTGTCTGATGGGGTTCCGTTTGCCTTCGGGGAGGGAAATTAATTTGTAGACTGAACATACTCCCGCGCACACTTTGAAACTGGAGCGGGCCTGGCATTGGCGATGGCCTGGGGGTGCTCACCAGCCATCCAGTGATTAGTGACTAGCGGGTAGTGACTAGGACACTAGAAACTTCCAAGGCTTGTGATCTCCAGATGAACATGATGGTAGCACTTCATTTCAAGAGCCCACTGTAGATGGTCTTTAGATGCTAACTTTGTTTTTAATTAATATTCAACTGAAGTTATAATAGTTAATAATAGCAATAATACTACACTTTATTTGGCAGCATTTTTAATGTTTATTACAAAATCTTAAAGTTCTTTAGAGAAGAATATCAGTCAAACATGGATAAAATAAATACCAAATAAATATAAAATACCAAATAAATATAAGAAAGCAATGACAAACAATGACACAACACGTTGCTATCCAGAAAAGAAATAACGCATTTTTTGCTGTTATATATATATTTTTTTTACATAATATGCATGCTGCACTGTACTTTACACTGTATGAAAAAAATCATGAAGAGTGGACTGATAAAAATGCTCCAAAATTACTTGGAATATTTTTTTTTAATTACTTGCATTGAAAGTTAAGAACATTTATGCCTTCTCTTATAAAACTACCATATAACATATATATATATATATATATATATTTTTTTTTTTTTTCCTGGACAGCAACGTCACCTGAACAAGAGTAAGCAAACATGTTTTACTCTGGATTTAAAGCATATATTGAGCTTGCATTCCTTATATTCTCCCCAGTGCTTTTGGAGAGTTTAGGAGCTACATACGAAAACAATCTTCCACCAGCTAAGCTGTAAAAGATCCTAGGAATTTGCAGTAAGCGTGCTTCAGCTGAGCGATGTGGTCTGGATGCTGGTCTATAATGCTTCAACAGATCTGTAAGATATGCCAGATCTTTAAATATCATAAACAAGACCTTGTAATCCGAGCAAAACGTGCAGAGAGTGTAAACTGCATAAAACTGCATATGGTCAAATTGGCCCGTCCTGGTAAGAACACAGGCTGGTGCATTCTAAGTCTACATAGAAAGTTGGGAACACATTACAGTAGTTTGATCTAGTAGTTTTGAAAGCTAATTTCTCAGCATCTTAGAGGGTTGATGTTTCTAAGTGATCTATTTGACTGCAAAGTCCAAGTGCAGTGTATGTCAAAGACCTGCTAAAGCGATGCGGTAACTAATGAATATTGGTCAATACACCTCCTCTTGAGGCCTGATGTACCCAGCAAGAGTCATCTGACCAACCCAGAACCAGTCCATCCATCTTCCATCCTCTCTCTCTCTCTCTCTCTCTCTCTCTCTCTCTCTCTCTCTTTTTCTCTCTGTCCTCCTCTTCTTCTGCCCCAGCACACAAAAAAGACCACATTCAGGTTATGTGTTTCAAAAATTCTCACTGCCTCCATTCTATTGGAGAGCTTTGATTCTCCCCTCCTCCCCCTGCCTCCCCTGCATAGTTTTCTTTTTTTTGTTCTGCCTCAACCATGTCAGCCATTGATGTCCCACCCAAACTTTTTTTCCCCCTCTCTCTTCTCTCCCCCCCTTTTGATTCCTTTTTGATCCAGGCCTACCTGCATGGAGCTGGGTAAAAAGAGGGGACAGAATGAGAGAGAGGGAGAGAGAGGGAGAGGGAGGGGACATGGCGTTGACACATAAAACCCGCGTTTCTCAGTTTTCAAATGTCTCATTGAGGCTCTCACAGGCTTTGATATTTTAAGTAGGTATCACAACAAAGGGGCAACAAATGGCTGGAAAGGTAATGCAGAATATTAAGGCGGCTAATGGCCCTGGCCCTCTAGAGTAGAGCTGGCCCGAAAGGAAAGCCCTGTCCCACGAGTCCTATTCCATTTCCAAGGGGCGGACCCACCTGCCTGACTGCCTCACTGCAACTGCCCTCTGCATGACAATCATTTGGACATTTCAGCTCTTTTACCACAAGGACACAAGGGCACTAACTGCACCGTTGCAGCCCCTGTCACTGTTTCCTTGCAGCGCAGCCCACATTACATGCCTTCCATACAAGCCTTCATACCTTGTACAAAGACACGTGCAAAAATTCACTGCTTGGGCCTGTGATTTATCAGGCTATGAGATGAAGGAAGTAAAAAAAAGGAAAGAACCTTCACAAAACCTGCCCTCCAGGTGTGGTGTCAGTGTATGCTATTGTTTGACCAGGATGTTTTTTTTCACAAGGTATAATTTAATTCATACTATCAATTTACATTATCTATGACAACATGCCACTTTGTTGTCTGCAGAGGCAAAGTTTGCCCATTTGTAAAGTTTTCTTTAGCAATGCAAAATCGAATTTTACATTAATGCAAACCAGGAACATGGAAAACAATCTTAATCAATGAGAAAAACATCACTATCAATAAGATAATGATATGATAAGAAAATCCAGTATCTCCAAAATGGTAAAAGGAAAAAGCAAAACTTTCTTTTTTATCCTGCTTTAGTCATGGCCAACTCCCCCTGCTAGCTAGGTTTTCCCCGCCATATCATGATTCCAGAAAGTTGAGGGCTAGCATGAGCTTACTCCAAGATGCATGAGGAACCACCACGTCTTTTCACATGGCTGTTAATGCAACATCATTGGCCAGCTCAACACAATTGGAGCAAAATGCTAACTACCAATTCATTTTGGACAGCTAACAGACCTCTGCATTGGCTAGCTAAGTGATGGGGGAGAAGGAGGACCAGCAGAGTGAGGATGGTGTGAACACAACATTGTTGCATTATCACAGTATACTTCACATATATCCAGCTTTAAAGTTCAGCATCTGCAGTTTAAAACACCTTTTTAGGACCCTGTAAATAGTGAAAAAAATGACAGTGACTAATATGCATTAATTTTGACATGGTTGCCTCTGCACTAAATCGAGAAAACATCTCAGCAAACTGACTGTTTAATATAAGTGTAGGTTGACAACAGACTTGTGTATAGATGTTTTAGGTGGCAGGGGCTGAAGTAGAAAAAGGGCGACAACATGAATTAAATTTAAAGGTGCCATAGAATGGAAAACTGTATTTACACTGCCATAGCTGAACAAGGAGAGTTCAGTACAGGAAACTGACATACCATGAACCATAAACACTGATATCTCCCCCTTCAAACACAAATCTTGCATTTGCAAAAGTGGGCAGTAAAATGGGCCAATTCCAAAATCCTGCTGTTACATAACAGTCTTGACTTAATATTTAAGACCCCCAATTTTACCTATAATGTCATGTTCCATAGATAGATAGATAGATAGATTTCCATCTTAAATGCTACAGTTTGTGCAGGTGCCAGAACGTACAGCACGAGAGAAGCCACGCATTAGTCTTTGGACTGTGGGAGGAAACCCATGCAGACACGGGGAGAACATGCAAACTCCACACTTAAAAGTTGTTCGGGCGGGGAATCAAACCCACACCTTCTTGCTGCGTGGCGATAGCACCACCGTGCCATCCAAAGCTGGCTTTAATTCATTAATTTGCTCTGCATGCTTCACTCTGGACAGTTTCTCAAAGCTTGGACAATATCGAGCAGGCTTCGCTCAGAATTTGACACTGAAGAGACTGAAGAGGGGGCAGTTGCAACTTTATTAGCATCACAAATCCAACTGCAGCCTGTAAGTAGCCATGCCATGTGATTTTATCTACTTTTTGACCATTAAAGCCAGATGATCTTAAATTAACAGTTTCATAATGAGCTAACAACTTTAATTTATTTTGTGTTGCTGTCTATATCAAAAGCAAGTAGCTAGTATAGTATGATGTCCTAGCTTATTTAGATGGTGGTTCATTGTATTTTCCATTATATTTCCGCATGTTGCTTATCTGTGAGCCATTGCAGTGCCTCATTGTTAGCCAGCAAATTGAAGCAGAGCACATCAATTTATTGGTGAGCCCCCCCCAAGGGCCACGTTTTAGGGTTGGGCATGTAAAACTGCATCTGGACATTTTTCCACCTGACCAGAGCCACATACCTTCTATGTAGACATCAGCGAACAATTTAACATGCTGAATTAATGCATTCTGTGGAACCTTTTCTTTAATTCCGTATATACTGCAATCATTCTTATTAAGGAAGAGTGTAATCATGTTTCAGTTGAAGCCAAACGTAGCATTGAGTTGTTCCACAGGCAACCGGAAGCACTCACCCCAATCACCAGTGTGCAAAATTGAACCCCAGTCACCAGCATGCACAGCCATAGCAGTACTCACTACACCAGAGGTACTTCATTTAAAGTAGACATACCCAAGGTAAAATATTACTCCAGTAAAAGTAGAAGTTCCTCCCTTTAGACCTTCAGTTGAGTAAAAGTACTAAAGTATTTGCCTTCAAATGTACTGAAGAATCAATAATAAAAGTACTAAAAGATTAATAATGGCTCTAATGTCCTGTTATCATTTTTATAAAAGACTGGCTTCATGAACTCATTTTAGGTGAAAATCCCCCCGTATCTCTCTTGGTAAACCAGTCTATTAATAGAATGTCATTAATTAGTGACGCTGATGTTTATTAAAATTATCATAAGCACAAAACACTGAAGGCAAACAGTTTCTATCAGGTAGAACCGAGTGGCTCTGAAATCACTTTTTACAAACAAGCAAAGTTTCAGTTTAAGATTTTTTTAATAAA
Organism: Pygocentrus nattereri; assembly: GCF_015220715.1. Classification (NCBI taxonomy): domain Eukaryota; kingdom Metazoa; phylum Chordata; class Actinopteri; order Characiformes; family Serrasalmidae; genus Pygocentrus; species Pygocentrus nattereri. The sequence goes on from NC_051225.1 coordinate 11,001,014, forward strand.
AAAATGCTTTAAATTCAGGATCACAAATTAGTTTTCCTTTACTGTATTGAGCTGTAGGTCTCTGTTCATAAACACAAACCAGCCCAAATTAATTTACAATAAAATGAAATCGTGTTAGTATGAATTCAGAAAAAAGTGGTCTATTTACACAAAGTTAGGTCAGTTCATCATTTATGTTGAATAGACTCTCTCAAAAGTTTATACTGCTACACTGATCCGTGTACTTGCACTGGGTCAGTATGTCCAACAGGTGCTCTGATTGGTGTTCTTGCTTTGCACTTCTTTTGTTTTGACATGTTACATTTTTATGCACAGATAAACCAAAAGGAACAGCAGATTTTGCAGAATGGGCAGACTACATTTACTTCATTACTGTCTACCACTGCACTACACTAAGCTGTGGCTTGCAGAGTTATGGGGAGAAACCACAGGCGTTCTGTACTGCACCAGAGGGCCTGCCCAACAGTGACAAATCTTGTAGAATGACCCATGAGCTCTATTGGCTATTCCTAGCTAATAGGGATGTTGAGGAATGTTGGAGGCTATACAAAATACAGTTCTTTTACACAACAAACAGGGGATGCTTGTACAGTCGGAGGGCAATGTAGCAGGGCCTGAAGTCCCCCCCTGGGGTTTTTCTGTGCATGTGACTGGTTGACAATATTTAAACTAGGGAAGTGTGTGTTTAGTGCTGTCACTGTAGGTGTTGCTGTTGGGGTAATGCATTTTTGGGTAGTCTGGAGCTATTGGTTGATGTCCAACTCATTACACTCCTTCATTACACATGCCACATGTGTGCCACATCGAGTCCATGACAGTCTGGATATTCTCTAGGTCTTTGAGCTCACTTCCACTGTTGCTCTCTTGTAAAGACCTTGATCACCCCAGGACTACCTCAGTTGATGGCTTACCCCATGGTCCCCTTTGCATAGGTTAAGACATGACCCCCAAGCCAGCTCGATATGGGAATAGAGTCCTCAAACAGGATGTCCCAGCAGACTTTATTGGAGCATGCTAAGCATTACAGCATCGCACTTCCTCACTGGGAGTTTGAGAAAGGGATTAGTAGCATATGGCTCATTGAGCAGAGTTCTGCTTTTCATTAGCTAGCCCACCACCCAGCAGCATCCTTGCCTGGCAACTAATTTCAGTCTGAGAAAAGCATTCATCTGCGTGTGCATATGTAGATGTGTGTGTGGTGTTGCATGGTGTGTGTTTGGGAGGTTGTGTTGCGGGGGGTGCAAGGGGGTGTGGGGTGGTCCTGTTTTGGAGTGTTGGGGGAGGTGTCCAAAATGGCGCTGACAAAGGAAAAAGTCTGGTTTTGGTTTGTGTTTTCATTCTTTTTCCAAAAGCAAAAGTGTGACACTGCCAGCAAGTCAGTCCCAGTGCTGATGTATGGGAATATTAAGTACAATAGAACAAGGCCTGAGCCATTTTTTGTCAGGCACTTCACACAGTGGTGCCATTGTTACAGGACATATCTTGTGGAAAGCAGAGCGGCGTGTTTTTCGCAAAGCTCGAGGAGGACGAGCCATGTGAAAATGTTCTAAACAAACATGGTATTGAAGAGGCTTTTGATGTCTAAGGTTGAAGGGAAACTGACACTGTGAGGGCCAGACTGAAAGATGTTAATAGCCCAAAGCCATAAACTGAGAACTGGAGGGGACAGGACATAGGTCAAACAAGTTGTTGTGGTCGTGGCAAAGCGGGGAAAACAGAGCATTGTGCTGAGGATAAGTGGCAGTCGCACGTTTTACAAAAGCCCAGTCCCAGGCTCTATTTTTGGGGTGAACCAACAACACTTAACCCCTTCACCTTTGCCAATGTTGACAGCGATTCCCTGCCTCCTCTAAGTCTCGCTGTCACGCAAAGCGGAAAAGAGCTATAAGTAAAACACCCCCCTGAAATTCTGGGGGCCTTGCCTTGCCCCCTGATGTTGCAGCACTGGCTGTTCTGACACATTTAATTGGAAGTAAATTCAGGAACCTCCCTGCCAAAAAACGCAGATTAATGAATTACCAAGTGTCTTGGGTGACAAGTATCTGGGGAGGGCTGGGGACGGAAAACATTAGCATTGCTGTGGTTTCCAACACTTACAGTTTAATTTCATCTGCAAGCTTCCTCACATGGGCTGCTGCCTTTAACTCTTTGCTGACTAGCCATTTCTCTTTCCAAATGAAAAGTGTTGCAGCTGTCAAAGCGGTTAGCAGCATGAGCAGACACTCTAACACATCTATGCCTCTTATGCTCTTAAAGTCAACCTGATGCCAAATTTGTACTTGTTTACTTTCTTCTTTCTTGTCCCTGGTTGTTTTAAAGAATTGATATGACAAAAAATCAAATTTACCACTGACCCCAGATGTGGTCGATCAGCCAACAAAGGTTTGGTGTCCAAATTTAGCCTTTTAGCACTGGAAATATGAGACAAAGGTGTCGAACTAGTAACAGAAATTTATCAATTAGCTTCATTAATTAGCATCATGCAAATTACTTTGTACTCATGTAATTGAGGACGCAGTATAACTAAAAACTGCACTGTGTAGCTCAATGCTAAGGCTGCTATTTTAGGCAGTTGTTTCATGATTAAACAATTGCTTGTAAAACAAAGATACAACAGACAAAACAAAACAAAAAACAAACTGTAGCATCCATATGCCTGTGTGATGGTGGAGTTCAACACAATATACCTGTTTTCTGAAGAAGCTTCCCCCCAGTTTTCAGCTACATGGTAAAGTTTTGTTCATTTTTGTAGCTCACATTAAGTCACACTTTGTCCTAAACAGCGCTGACAAGTCTGTGAGACATTAACAAATAGCTAAAACTGGTTTAAGTGGGTTGGGGGAAGTTTTGGGGATGCATTTTTAGAAGGGATTTGGGTGACTATTGACTTCAAATGTTTGTCAGCAACGTTTGCTGAAGAATTATGTGTGGGCGATAATAAACAATTGTTGCACCACCCGCCCTTTGAAGGTGTATGATTCCCTAAATGTTACTAAAGCCAAGCAGTGAGGATCTGAACTTTACCCTCCTCTGCTGTCACTGCAGACAGGCAGGGTTGCCTACAGAACAGCGGTAGTAGCTGTTAATGAAGTCATGCTCTTTTATTTGAGGGTTGACACATCTCGTATGAGAATGTTTCAACCAATACATCTTGTAACTCAATTCCAGGGGCAAGGTGACACTCGAAAACAAGGGGTAGGGGTAAAAATAAGAAATGGGATTGGGCCCTTGTTTCACTAGGGACATTCACTGAAAATGTGCTGTCATTTCCAATATACATTGACTTTAATAAATACGTTTTAAACTAAGTTTAAGTTTTTCCTAGAATTGTATGTCCAAGCCATGAGTCGGCCATGAACCTTTATTTTTAAGAATGTAGTTATTCTTAGCTGGAATTGATTTGACTTAAAACAGTTGTCATGGTGTCAGAAGCTTATCGCTAATAACACAGCTAGCCTTTCTGTTAGCATGTGCTAAGGAATGCGCACATGAACACATATTCTAGAGTTACCACTCAGCATGTCAGAAGTATCAGAAGACTTCAAGCCTCCCCCCAGCTCGAAACCAGAGAGCAAGGCCACTGGCCTCTAGCTTTACAGTCTGCAGCTCCGTAACACCTGTTCTCAGTCTGACTGACAAACAATTGTGTCATTATTCACGGCCCAAAAAGGCAGTCTAACCACATCCCCCCTCCTCCCGTGCCGATCCAGCCCCCCCCCGCCAGCTCTAACCACAACCCAGGGATTTAGGCATGATGACTCTAGCCTGGTTTGTTTGTTTGTTTGCTAATGCAGTTTTGGATGCTAAGTCATATGACCAAAGGTGTTATGGAGATGAGAATTTCATCATCACCATCATAATTTTCATGTGGTTTGGCATGATAATGGTTTAATTGTTTGCAGAAACCACTTCTGGACTATATTTGTCCATTTAAATGTGACTGGTCCAGGCATTGAGTCAACTACTCGCCTCATCTCTTTGCTAAATAATACAACACAATGCAAAAGACATGCGAATACCTAATACGACCATGCCATTATAGCTCGAGTGATGTAGCGGGGAGCGGGGATGGATGGGGGTCTTCTTTTTTTGAATTAAGTCAAAGAGCACGGCATACTTTTTGTCAATGAATTAATGCAGCAACATTAGCTATTCTTTTGGTTTTGACAAGTGGCTACGTCTCCTACAAGAGTTCTAGGTCAAGTCTTTGTTAAAAAGTGAATTCAATGTTAATCCTAATCCCCTCTTCAAAGCCAACATTCAGACTGGCGTGGAGGCCAAGCTTTCGGCTCTCGGCTCTGCTCTAGCCCCCCGGGGCTGCGGCTGCATGGAAATGCAACAAGTGATTAATATTTCATTAGGTTTGGCCATTAATCTGAGCAACATGCTCATAGTTGTGGAGCTGAAAATACATGGACAGGCACTGTGAAAACAAAACTCACCCAATGCTTTATCAATTTTCCATTTTTCTTTCAAAAAAAAAAAACACAAAGCACGTAATTACTGTCGGAACAAAGTATTATTTCTCAAAAATCTGAAACTTTTAACACAGTTTAAAGAGACACTAGCACTGTTAAATTATGTAAAAACAACAACAAAAAAGACAAAAAATTTAGATATTGTAACGACAGAGATGGCATTACTGACCAGCTACTTCATTAAGTGGACTCTGTACCTAGTGTTTTCAGCACTGCAGTGACACTGATGTGGTGGTGGTGTGTTAGTGTGTGCTTTTAAACACCTTAGTGTCACTGCAGGGCCGAGAATAGACCACCAACCATAAATATTCAGCCAACAGAGTCCTGTGGCCAGCGTCCTGTGGCCACTGATGAGGGACTGCAGGATGACCAACATAAACTGTGCGGCAACAGATGAGCTGTTGTCTCTGACTTTACATTTAAAAGGTGGAACAACAATATAGGTTTGGCTAGTAGTGTGGACAGATAGTGGACAAACCACCACCATGTCCGTGTGACTGCAGTGCTGAGAATGATCCGCCACCCAAATAGTGTCTGCTCTGTGAGGATTCATGGGGGTCCTGACCACTGAAGAACAGGGTAAAAGGGGACTAACAAAGTATGCAGAGAAACGGATGGACCACAGTCTGTAATCGTAGAACTACAAAGTGCACCTATATAGTAAGTGGAGCTGATAAAATGGACAATTAGCATAGATACAATGAAGTGGCCATTCAATGTATATGGCAATTAGGCCAGTTTAAATAAAAATAGGATTCTGAAACCATCAAACCAAGGAAATCTTTAGAAATTGGATCTTAAAGTATCAGGTTTTTATCTTTATAAGGAGCAGGTTTGAGCTATGAAAGCTGCCCCTTCAGATGAGCTCCTTTGCAAAAAGCTGAAGCTAATCATGGCAACATTACATGCTTAGGAGGACTTGTCATCTTTTGGGAAACTTTAACGAGACCATAGGAACTATAGGATGTGCAAATTCATTAATATTTATCTTTGTACGCAATGCAAAACAGTCCTGTTTCATCTGACTGATTTATCAAGCTAGCTGTCAGCTGCTAAAGTAAGAAAAGCTAATGTAGTTAACTAAATGATCTGAACATTGTTCTGTAACATTATTTATCATTAGACATCATATTATTTGTGTTTTAGCAAGTAGAGTGACCCAAATAAAGTTTAGCTTTACAGCCAGTCTATTAATAGTGTTTACACTAAGCTGTGAGTTTGGTTTTCCACATAGATTCATCTAAAATGTTTTCAGCTTAAGGAAAGAATGAAAGATTCTGACTAATTTGCTGCCACCACTGTTTGCACTGCAGGTTTGTTCTGAGGGGTGTCTTTGGCAGTTTTTCTTCTTGACGGAAGAAGTAGCGCCTAAGAATAGTTGTAATTGGCAGAGAGGCGTGTCAGACATTTTTTTTAACAATCTATGTAAATTGAACCATGGTAAAACACAACAGGCAGATTCTCATTTCTTTTTAGCCAAATTGAGCGATGGGTACAATTTTTTCTTTGACTGATTTTCATTAGCCTTATTTGCAACCTCAAGGTTACAGTATGTGGGCTAAATGAACACATGAAACACATTAGCAAATTTTTATTAGCGAAGACCACAATATAAACAACATAGTTTGCACTGTAATTGGCCAAACTGACATTTTACATTCTTGAAAGAAAAATCAGTTGCTTAATTAAATGAAATGAATCAAATAAAGTGCTACACCTGGCTATTTAGGGCTTTGAGAAATGCAGAAGTATGCCACAGTGTTTTGATATACAAGTAGAAGCAGCATTTAACTAAAACACCTGACTCATGTTATTTATATTAGAAAATTGTACATATTGCTGAGCATAAATCTTGTCTGATTCTGATTATGCATCCCTAGTAAGTGCTCAAGAATGAGAACAAATTGAACAAATAGGTAGCTTGCCAAGCTTTTTAACCAGTTTCCTGCCAAATGCTTTGAGATGTACTGAAATTCCATAAAGTTGACTATGAAGTCTTCTTAAAAGAAAACATACCTCCCATGGAAGCCTACCTCCAGCTTAGCCCACCCTAGAATGGTCTCTGTGTGTTTTTATTCTCATAGTCTGAGCTTCATTAGCAGGGACCTCCACTGATGTGGCTACATGTCCCACCGTTTCATTATAAGCCAGGTTTCAGGGCATGTGGCGAGTAATTATTAGTGTCATCCACTGTAGTGAAGCCTGGAGGAGGCCAGAGAATGGGCCATTGCTCCACTGGCTCCCAGACCTGCCAGGACGTTTAATGAGAAGCTCATCAGCAAAATTCAGCAAGACTTTGAACTAACTGACAAGACTTGCCAAGCACTCAAACATCACTGAAGGTGGCTAAATGTAAAATAGTATATCCAGTTTCATGCTCATTACTGAAGGTTGCAATGGACTTGGCTCGCAACATCACATTGACGTCATTATAGGTGGCCACCAGAGTGAATGTTCTCATTCCTTGTTGAGGGTTAGAGGTTCAGCAAAACAGTGATTTGTCACTCACGTGCTGATGGATCTTGGAAACAGATGTGAAGGAGTGCTCAGCCACCAGTCAATCTTTCCACTCATTGTTCCTAACGACAATTAAAATGGACCTAATACTGACACCTGCTTTGCACTCTTTATTGGAATCATTACATACTTTATACAACAGTTTAAGCTGATGTAGAAAATTAAGTCAAAGTAGATTTACTACCACATACTCAAACAGTATGTAAATATGCAGATACTCATTTTTTGTAAATGCATATTGGAATCAGTGCTGAACTTTTTACTAAAGAAACAAGAATAAATCAATAGGAGTCACAGTTATTGCCAGCACTGAAAAAAGCATGGTGATCTTGGAGTATTAATTTGTCAGATTTTTCAAGAAATCAGTGAAATTATTTTGAAAGTACAGATTCCATACTTTCAATCAATACCATATGTGTTCATAAGCTGAAGAAGAGATGCTTTATTGCAATGTGAATTTACTGAAAATTTCTTCCATGAACAATCTCTTTTTATGGGAGGAATAAAACCATTATTCTTTCATTTTTGACAACAAAATGAAGAGAAAAAAACTCAAATCTAGACTTAAAGCTGTAGATGCACAATTTAAATGTAATAACAATAACAATAATTGCATGATTACATAGTGAGTGATGTTATAATATATGTCATATTTAAAGAATATGGCAAAACTAATAAACTAAAAAATAACTCGTCCTCTGGATTAGGAGCATCCCTGAATTTTTAAACAGCTTAATTGAATTGCTTGGTGAGTATTTCTCTGGGCCAAAAGTACTTCTAGAATGTTTTGATTTTTTTCCAGGGCTTACTCTCGTTGGGCTCGCTCAAGTGTGTGGCTTATGAAATCATGTGGAACCACCCGCCACATAACACAACACTGGGGAAAATTCACTCTGCTTGTAGGCCGCAGATCAAACAGGAGGCATTAGCATAGCTGGGCCTTGTTGGCTTTAGGGACCCCTGAAAGACATCGGCAAATGGCACCATGGTTATAAGTGCCTTCAGGACAGGCTTCTGTCAGCAACCCAATTTGACCTGCGCGAGTTCCACACTTCCCTCACACTCTCGCTTCCAAACCACTGCATTCCAGCAAAGCTGGCTGGCCACCCAGGAGGCTCTGGTCCAGGGAAGATACTGCCACAATGAATAATACTCACTGATGTATATGAATGTGATGAAGTGTCTGAGGACTGCGTTTTGACCCATGAGGTGTCTAAGTGTTGTGGGTTGACTCTTGGGTTTAGCGGGTCACTGTGGGTTCTGTCATCATGCCTGCTGGACTGCTTGATGATGTCAATGCAGCCAGTGGATCAATCTCAGCAACTACATCGTAGCTAGAGAAAAGGCAGAAGGCCATAAATCATACCAAGAAAGTTAACTCAAGCAAAATGGGTGGCAGTTTTGCTTGGAGTACTTTCTCTCATGCATCTTGTAAACTGTCACTGTCAGGAAATCTCCAAAATGGTAACTAATAGAAAAGAAAATGTTGTTAAATATTGTTACATTATTTAAGGGGTGCATTCATATGGGAATTGCTGGCCACTATCTAGCGTCCACTATTTTCCATGTATATTCTGCTGATGCCAATGCTATTAACTGAAAATTCTAAACAAGTGTAAAAACTGCCATTTGCAGAACTCTGCCTCTTTTTTTGTTACTGTTGGTATGTCCATCAAACTTTTAGACCAGTCTGTCTGGTAGCATCTATAACACTAACAGACTAAAAGGCTTAGTAGTAAGAATTAGAATTTAGAGACCTTATTTAAAAAATGGATTCTGGAAACTATCTTTACATAAACAAATTCAGGGAAATCTTTTAGCTGCTGGACATTAAAGTAATAGTTTTTCATGACTGAGAAGGAAAACTGCCCCTTCAGATGAGCTAAAGCTAGCACTATAGCTAACTGGTTTAAGAGTAGATGCTGTGGAGGTCCATTTCTTTGCCTAATTTCTTGCCTACAAAAGCCAAAGTAGACCAGCCCTTCCCTTCCTAACTTCTCTACCTAACAGCAGACTCCGTCACAATCTTCAAGTGCAAACTGAAGACCTCTCTCTTTTTCAAAGCACTTAACCCTTGTGTGGTGTTCAGGTCTGTGGGACCCATTTTCACTGTTTACCAAAAGAAAAAAATATGTTATTTATTATTACTTCAACCTCAGATTCTTTGGCCTTTCTTCATTTTCTGTGAAGAACATATAAAATAACACATTTTGTTATTCTGTTTACATTCTGCACCCCCCCCCCCCCACACACATTTATATTACACATGTGGTGTTGGGCTGATCCCGCAGGGAATAAAAGTGTGGAGGTGCTGTGTCCTTCACTCTGTTCTCCTCCTAAATGGCCTGCTATTAGTGTGTGGGTGAGTGTGTGTATGTGAGGGTGGACAACATGGAGAGGTGACTGACTGGCTACAGCTGCTAAAGGAAAATCCCATGCTGACCGCTTGAGATATTTTAAACATCTGGTATTTTAACATGATTCGTTATGGTTATTATTTTTTTAAAAAAGCAACTGTGCAGTGGGTCCACCAGACCAATGAATAACAAACACATCAACGCAACACAAAGGCTAAGTGAACATTAATCTAGGTACTTGAAATTGTTTTGCACTTATATTCTGCTTACTTCAGTGTCTTTTCTTCTAGGTGGCATTTTTTCTAGGCACTGGCATCTGTTTCTGGCTGTGTCTGAGCTTAAGTTTGGACTCTAACCTATTTGTACTAGTTAGGATACATCATTGGACAACAAAGCACTTTTGTACATCACTCTGGATAAGAGCATCTACTAAATTCTGAAAAAGTAAATGTAATGTAAATGTTATAATTCTGACTCATTTACTGCCACTGTTCTCACTGCAGATTTGTTTTTGAGGAGTTCTGTTGAAGCCTTTGCTTGATTTGACCAATGCTTGGATTGGTCCAATGCCATATCTCATTTTTTTTCTACCAATGCCGATACACACCAAAACACATTTCAAAACATATTATAGACCACTTTCAAGAATGTTCTTTTTTCCATCATTGGACATTGGCTTTACACATATAAGTTACATCAATGCTATATTCTGAATAATCTTATAATTTTTTATATTAATGTTGTGATTTTTAAAAAATGTCCAAAGTCTTTACAAACGGATAACCAGCTTTTAAGAACCCTTCATTTATAAAGAAATGTCGAAATTAGGAATCCATCTGGATTAGCATAACAGACAAATATAATATTTATTTCTATAAGGTTATAAATGTAATATAATGAACAAAATACATTTTTAGACATTTTAGTGCAGTATTCAGAATACAGTAATTATGCCAGATATGGTTTTGAAATATCCATCACGTTTAAACATTTGACCAATGGCAAAAAAAAAAATAATAAGCAATTATTTGCCAATACCAACATCATTCTGACATCTTTGCGCATCACTACTTTAATGTTATGAAATTTTACTCCAAGAAATTTCAGATCAATACAAAACCATAATACAGTGCTGACGTCTTGAAGTGTTCTGAGGTTTTCATATGACTGCAACAGCATTACAGCTGGTTATTGAACATAGAGGTTTCCACGCTAGTAGAACTGTATCAGCTCTGGACTACAAATGCAGGAAACAACAGTGATACTTCATCGTCCGTCCCATTGCTGCCTCAGGCAGTTGAATCTTGAATCGAGTATGTGTCTTCAGAGAGCCACAGGGAAGACAAAGAAGCTCTCTGAGAAAAAGCCCAGAGAGGGTCCATATAAATGTCGCTGTGATGTTTTCAAAAGAAGTAATGGGAACAATACAGCTGGCAGCAAACACTCCTCCGCCATCCATCTCTTACACTATCAACATGCACCTTTCAGATGCAGCGGCCCCTGCTGGGGTCTCCATCCCCTGTGTCAATGCCCTTATATTAAAGGGAAATTAGGTGACATTGAGTTTCAAATGAGTCCGTGACGGCCACTCCGTCACTGTCGGCCTCGCCGCTCTGCTGTGGTGTACAGGAGTGACAGCACGGCCCTCCTCCATCACACACAGGGGGTGGCAGGATAGAGATGATGCAGCAGCACGAAGCCCTCGTAAAGCCTTGGATGCACTGCCCAATGGGGGTGTAAAAATGCATTGATGCAGTGTGATGCGTCCATTTGAACCTTGTAAAAAGTGTTTCCAACTTCATAGAAAGAGCTCCTACAAAGGCTTTTTTACATGCTGGAGGTTGTTTGCTCACAAATTTAAGTGTTCTTTCGGCTCACATATTCAAAGCTGGAGCTGGGATTTATATCATGTGGACTCAAGCTAAAGTATTGCTAAAAGAAATTACCCATCACAGGCCACATACTTCCTCTTCTTCTGAGATTATGTGGTTTACAGGCTTCATTTGAAGGCCCACGGGAGTGGGACTGTCGCAGACATGCCTCCTCCAGGCTCAAACCAGTAATGTTTTGTTTAGATCCATGGGTGCCTTAACCACAGTGCCACCACCATACCCCCGACTGCATTTCAAAGCTCTTTTGGTATTACATTTGTCACAATGACCTATTTGTGATGCTCACTGTAAAAAATGAAAAGTTCAGCTTTTAGCTTTTCTAAAAGTCTGGATATAATATATTGCAGATTTGCATTAGGTGGCAGTTAAGCTGCATTAATGTTAGAAAAGATAATAATCTGTTTTGAAGTCTGTTTTCAATAAAAGGTTTTCTTTTTTATGATATACATTGCTGAAAGTGGGTTTTACACATACAAAACATATCAGTGCTGTATATAAAATTATATTTTGGTCAGCGAAAGTCCCCTTTTTTAAATTGCTGCAAGCATATTAAAAGATTATGTAACTTATTCCAAGACATTTTGTATTGTTTTAAGTGATTTTAAGTGATTTTAGTAAAGTCATATCCCTACACTGGATGATCATTTTGCTTGTAAGAAATATACTATACTAAACCATGTTACCTGCCGATAAAATGAGGTATTGACTTACTAAAATCACTTGAAACAAGTATAAAAGTCTAGAAATAAGTTAAATCATCTTCAAGTACGCTTAAACAATCTCAAAATGAGAAATATTACATATATCGACTAGATTTAAAATAATACCCCTTGCCAACATGCCATTTTTAGCAGTGCAAGTATCTCCATTCTTTACAATTTTTATGTTTCTGCATAATTTGTGCTCAGCATCTGCTCTTTACATCATGTGAAAATTTCATGATGAATGGACCAATGGAAACATTGCTTAGAATAAAATCTCTTTTTTTGCACCTCTCCTGTAAACATACAGTTTTGGAGATACTTATTTTTCTTTGGACAAGTGGTGATATGTCAGCTGCTATTCTTTTCAAAAGCTCATTATATCCAAAATTTAATTTACAGTATTATGGAATACTTCAAATGTCACCCCCCCCCCAATATAAAGCTCAACATAGTGCCTCTATTGTCTATATTCCAATACTTTGAAACCAGTACAGATGGGCATTGCCAGAGTTCTTCTTTTCCAGTCCAGTATTAAATAATATTAAAAATTAGATTTTTAAAATCTAATTTTTAAATCTAAAAAAAAAATCTAAATCTAAATCTAAAAAAAAAAGGCAAGAATCCTGATAACAGTACTGATATTGAGGGAATTGTGTGTGATTTCTATATTGAAAATCAGTGAAAACTTAGTCATGAAACGATATTTAAAAGCCTTTGCACTAGTATTAAATAAACTGCCACATAAACAGCCTGCTTAGGGAAATAACTCCATTGTACAATTTCAAAAATGTGGCTCCAAAATAGAACTTTAGTAAAGACAATAGTTCTTTATAAAACCATGAACACTAACAAAGAACAAAGAACAATTTGCATGCTTGAATGGTTGTTTACATGGTGAAATTGTTCTTCAGATCAGTGGGAGAATGTGCTGTATTGGTTTTATATAGAACCTTGTTGAGAATGGTTCTACGCAGCACCAAAAAGTGTTCCGCTATTGTTACAAGCTTGACATCGTAACAATAGCAGAACCCTTTTTGGTGCAACGTAGAACCCTTTGTGAATGTGTTTTTAAAATTCAGGGAGTGGATTCATGAAAGCTTTCCTAAGAAGAAACACATAGTATATAATACTAAGACCTTTATAAATATGTTGTTAAATGTAAATAAAGCTTTCTTAAGAAAGTCTTATAATTTTTTATCAAGAAAATATTGTTTGTTTTCCTCTGTAGGCTACAGTTTGTCTGTCATGTGGACTATCAATATTATAATACACTTTACAGATTATCTCATGAGCATCTGGACAACAAAATGAAGGTAAAAATCCAACCAAATGTTCAAAATCATGTAGCAAATAAGTGGTGGTAGGAGAAATAGCCAACAGCAATATTCTTCTTGATTAATATTAACAATTACATTTTGTGAAACTCATTAGATGTTACTGTTTAAGAGTTTTATCTTGTTCATTCTTACAGTTTAGACAAGTGTGAGACTGTTATAAGGTTAGGAAAGCATTTAAGAATTTTTTTTTAAATAGCATGTTTTTTAAAAGCAATAATTGTTCATCTCAACTTTTTTCAGAATATTGTTTCTTTCTTAAAACACTTTTGCGAATCTGGCTGCTGAATCATACCAGAATAACCAAACTCAATCATATTAAAGTTTGAAACAAGCAGCATTTTGTTCACCAGGCTTGTTTCAAACAAGCAGCATTTTGTTCATCAGGCTTGATCCAAACAAGCAGGACTTTGTTCAGTTAGTCTCAGTTTTCAAACAATTGTTCCTGCTTTGTTGGAATAAAAGCCTGACGCCACTTTGGCCCTTTGCATCAAATTGATTGTTTGCAAAATAATGATTGACATGCCTCTCAGCCAATCAGAGTCATCCCTAAACATACAAAATAAAAGGAAAAACTTCAACTACACTCCTCACAACAATCCTGCAGTCCACACTAGGCCCAATAAACACAAACACAGTTGTAGGTCATGGCTCTGAATGAGAACTTGTGTAACTCAGAATAAACAATTCATTGTTTATGCATGTGTTCAGTTAACTTCCCACACACACAGAGTTAGGATGTAACGGAACACAAATATTGGGAAAATATAATCAAAATACAGAAATTAAGTATCTGTATTCAATCCCAGTTTCACTTTGCTTTACTTTTTAGTACTACTACTACTACACTACTTTTAGTAGTGCTGTATCTACACACTACATAAAGAGCTTTTTAAAGAAAAACAATCAGTGCTTTTTATTAACTGTTATAAAGTCTGTTGTTAACTATTGTAAAATTAACATTTTGTAGAATAAGCAGGAACTGAACAAACAGCTTCTTTACACTGAATGTTCTGTTAAAGCCTGAGTAGTCTGATAAATCAATGTGATCAGTTATTAATCTCAGTTTTACTGAGCTGTGCTAAAGCCTGAGTAGACTGATAAATCAATGTGATGATCAGTTATTAATCTTAGTGTTACTGAGCTCTGCTAACGCCTGAGTAGACTGATAAATCAATGTGATGATCAGTTATTAATCTCAGTGTTACTGAGCTCTGCTAAAGCCTGAGTAGACTGATAAATCAATGTGATGATCAGTTATTAATCTCAGTGTTACCAAGCTCTGCTAAAGCCTGAGTAGACTGATAAATCAATGTGATCAGTTATTAATCTCAGTGTTACTGAGCTCTGCTAACACCTGAGTAGACTGATAAATCAATGTGATGATCAGTTATTAATCTCAGTGTTACCAAGCTCTGCTAAAGCCTGAGTAGACTGATAAATCAATGTGATCAGTTATTAATCTCAGTGTTACTGAGCTCTGCTGAAGTCTGAGTAGACTGATAAATCAATGTGATGATCAGTTATTAATCTTAGTGTTACTGAGCTCTGCTAACGCCTGAGTAGACTGATAAATCAATGTGGTGATCAGTTATTAATCTCAGTGTTACTGAGCTCTGCTAACACCTGAGTAGACTGATAAATCAATGTGATGATCAGTTATTAATCTCAGTGTTCCACTAATCTCACAGGTTACACATACTTACATTAAATGTAAAGTAGGTTTTTTCCCTCTCCTGTAAAGTTACCATGTTGGAGATATGAGGTTTTATTCAACAACAGCAATTTGATTATTTGGCAAAGTAGGTTTTAAGTACTATACTGTTCTACTGTCACTTTTGCTAAATTCCTAAGGCTCGTGACAGTCCAGAGAACAGAGCAACAAAAAACATGAATTTTAGAACTTCAGTCAAATGATAAGTGAATTTTTCATATTAACATGAGTATTACATGAAGAAATCTGTAATATGGTTATAAGAATTTAAACTGTAGGTGTACTGTACTGCAATGACAAATGGTTCTATATAGAACCATGAACACTCTAAGAACCATTTGTGTGCTTGAAGGGTTCTTACATGGTGAAATGTTTCTTCAGATAGATGGAGAATGTTGTTTATGGCTCTATATAGAACCTTTTTGAAAATGGTTCTCTATAGCACCAAAAATGGTTCTGCTATTGTTAGAAGCTTGACATAGTAAATTCATGTAAAGTGAATTTTTGAGTGTTCATGGTTCTACACAGAACCGTTGTCTTTTCCGAATAACCCTTGAAGAACTCTCCTTTTTAAGAGTGCATTTTGTTACAGGAAAAAGTAATCATGTTACAGTGATGCGTTTTTGTTCTGCTTTAACCCAAAAGCTAGATGACAGCTCCTATAATTTGGTGCGCTCATACCTGTAAGTGCAACTGTTAGAAAACGTGCTGGTGCTGATTGTCCCACTGTCCCGCGGCCACTGTTTCGTCCCTTTTGCGCACACTCCCCCGTTCACCCTTGGCATTGAGTGTGACAGCCATTGATGGCTTATACAGTTACAGGCCACCACAATCATTTTACTGTTGGAAGGTGCAGGGAGCTCCACCGTCCTCCCAAAAGGTATTTGAGACCGTCAGGTAAGAATCAAAGGGCTGTGGAGATGTAAGGAAGCCCTATCTGGTTTCAAGAAGTGTGGGAGAGAGAGACAGAGAAAGAGAGAGAGAGAGAGGGAGGGAGGGAGAGAGAGAGAGAGAGAGAGGGAGGGAGGGAGGGAGAGAGAGAGAGAGAGAGAGAGAGAGAGAGGGAGAGATGGCTTCAGCTTTGCGAGTCGAAGCGCTGCTGGCCAGGCCAGGCAGATCACACTGAACTGTCACCGAGATTTATGAAAAGTGTGTGTCATGAGTGAGGTGATCTGTCTCAAGGGCACCGAAATCTGTTAAAGGCTGTTGTGGCCAAATTGGTTCAAAGCAAATAAAAGTGTCCTTTGGCATGTTCCACCATGACAGAGAAATTGGGCGTGACCTTACCGCAGAAATGAATCCAGCACCTTTGACACATCAGGCTGTGCAATGGAAGAGGAGCAATGAGGCACGGAGGCCAACGCTTATGATTCACCTTAGCATCATTTGTATCTTTCTGCTGAAAAGGTCATATTAATAAGCTTGGCCGGCCATCGACATTAGGCTGCAATTGTGTTGAGTGTTCTTAGGCAATGAAAAATAAAATGGAATGATATATTTTAAAAAGCTGTGACAATGTATGTATATACAGTTCAGTGCAAAAAGTACCATCTTTTATTTATTTACTATCAGTCAAAACAGCACAGTAAAGGGGAATTCTGATCATTTTCCAAAAATTACCCATAATGAAATGGTTAATATGTAAAGCCATTCAGAGTGGTTTGATGTAAAATTGCCATTCTAAAGAAACACAGAGTCAGAATTGTTCTCAGTGGTGGCGACAGGACCCAGACGTCTTTGGAGTGTAATACCAATAAAAACTCCCTCGTGGAAGGTTATCACATGATATGATTATAATGCCTTAGACATTATTTTACGATGATTGTAACCTAAAATGTCTATATTTGTGCTATAGACATGGTGACCCTTGGTTCCCATCACCACCACTGTAAAGAAATCAGTCTGTTTGTTTCACTACAGTGAACCATTTTACATCAAATCACTCTGAATGACTCTACAATTGAATTGAATTATTCAGAAGTTTTAAATAAAGGGTGGAATTCCTCTTTAAATACAAATTAATAATTTTTCAAAACACATTTCTGAGCAGATTGGATAGAACAAAATCAATTTGCATAAGTAAAAGGGAAGTCAAAGGAAAATAAGTGTAATAGGAGTTTCCAAAACTGAAGTTCAAATTTTTTTTTAAAGATACAGAGAAAATGAAACAACTGTGCAAGAGCGTGTAGACCACCAAACCCCATCAGATAAACAGTACTTAAAGCTTTCATCTTTGAGGAGAAAATCAAGCTCCATTCTTACTTTAGATCTGAAAAAATCTACAAGTGTGTCTGTCCATCCTTCCACTGTGAGAAGAGGACTCAGCGCTGTGAGTCTGAAAGGATGTGTAGCTATCAGGAAGCCCTTATTGAGAGAAGGAAATAGACAAAAAAGAAGAACATTTACAGGTCAAACAAAGAATCTTCTGGTGTTCTCAAAACAATGGACCACTCCAGAGTCCAGACCTCATCATCAATGAATATGTTTGGAATTATTTGGCGAGAAGCAGAAAATGTAGCCAATGTTTAAGTCTGAACTTTGCAGGTGTGGAAAAATATCCCTGCAAATTTGAAAACTGAAAGCAAGTCTTTGGAAGACAACAGAAGCTGTACTTATTGCAAAGGGTGGACAATTTAATATTGCATTTAGCTGTTGAGGCTTTTGTGTAGCTTCCTGTTAAACATATGTTTTCTGTTGTTTTCCTGATGTGAAAGATGAACAACTTGTACTTAATGAAATAAACAAATCACTGTTGTTGGAACAAAACCTTGTATCTCCAAAATGATAACTATACAGGAGAAGGAAAAAACCTACTTTACTTTTAATGTAAGTCAATGGAGCCAGACGTTTTTCCAAGTAAATTTGCACTGTTTTGTTTGGTCCCTTCAGCATGAAATTTACAAACACTATTAAGGACCATATGTGCTTTTAAATTAGATCAAAAACTGAAAATCGACAAAAACGGAGGTACAAGGGTTTGTTTCGACAACAGTGAAATGTTGCTCTGTGACTTTTGCACAGCCTGGATATTAGAGACTCTTCTTTTCTGAAGCCATCTTCATGACTCAATCAGACCATAAACCAATAAAACTTCATTAGGACCTCCGAAGATGCACATCCACCTCAATGCCTCATGTTCATGGCGCGTTTAAAAGGGCTCACGTTTCTCCTGGCCCGACCTGGGGTAATGAGGTATGGGAATAAAGTGGTTGCCAATTTGTTTGCAGTGCGTCCGAACTGTACGGCAGCTCTTTCTTAGTCCCTGACAAGCAGGTGAGATCAAAGTGAGCCTGGACAAAAGGGGCTCAACAGCGATTTGTCAGGGGGACGAGAGGCATGGCCGTCTGGGAAAGTGGCTGCAGCTCTCGCCAGGCCCTCAGATCAGTAGCGCAAAAAAAAAGAAAGAAAGAAAGAAAGAAAGAGACCATGCCATGAGAAAAAGTACAGCAGAAAAGGTTCAGAGGTCAGTTTGATTTGGTCTGGATTGCTGGTGCCTCCTTTTCTGCTGCAGTGACTATTAACCTTTGTTAATGGCCAAAGGAACCTTTTGTGCACATGAAATTTTTGGAATTTGCAGGCAGTTTTTACCGAAAAGGCCTTCTACCTTAAAAAGGGAATGTATAGCCGTACTAATTGTCTTAATATACAAAGCACTCTTAGGACTTCATTGTAAGCCCGGTCTTGCCGAAACAATGTAATTGATGAAAAAAGGCTGTGGGATAAACGCTAAAGCCACCACAGCCAAAAATGACTGAAGGGGAAAAAAGAGCCTGCCTTTAGATGGGCTGCTAAGATGAAGTGAACTGTGAGTGACTGATGAGTCTCTAATTGAGGAGGAAGAGAGCACTTAGGCTATCGCATCTCTCTCTCTGCGGTCTTCACAGGGACATGCAGAGGCACTCAGACACCAATTTGCTATCCATACTGAATATCTGTTGGATTAAAGTAGCTTGGCTACTGAGAGGAACAAATATAATCAGTCAATAAATTAACCATTTAAATTGAATTTGTCAACTCATTTTCAGTAACTTAGTTCAGTTATATTTAGCAAATTTCTCACTATAAGCAGTATATATATATATATATATATATATATATATATATATATATATATATATTATATATCACAGTTGTCAAAAGAAAACTGACCTAATTGCTAAAAAACAAATTGACCTAATTTGAAAATATATGTTACCCCATTTAGGAGATACACAGTTTTCTTTTGACAACTGTGTATCTCCTAAATGGGGTAACATATATTTTCAAATTAGGTCAATAACAAAAAAATGTCAAAAATGAAGATATGAGGTTTTGTTACGAGAACAGCGAGATATGCATATATATATATATATATATATATATATATATATATATATATATATATATATATATATATATGTGTGTGTGTGTGTGTGTGTGTGTGTGTAGTATTGTGCATATGTTATTCATTTTTTGGCATCAGCAAAATCAGGCAATACGTATTTAACAGAAATTTACACAGAAACCTCAACAACTGGATATAATATCATTTTCCAATATTTAATGTGTCCACCCTCAGTCTTTATTACAGCTTTCATTAATTTCAGGACACTTGCTGTCAGTTTTTCAAAGAAATCTGCAGGGATATTTTTGCCTTAGAAGTTGGTTACATGTTCAGGTCTGGACCCTTCTCTTCTCTGTGGAAGGATGGACAGACACACTTGTGCATTTTTTCAGATCTGAAGCAGGAGTGGGGCTTGATTTAAACACTGTTTAGATGGTGGTGACAGTTTTGGTGGTCCAATTATTATTCAGTAATTACAGTGCATGTTTATTGCAAACTAATGCAGCAATTCTAAAGTTCTAGAGGTGTGTAATACATCTTGGCTTGCTAAAGCGTTAGTGAAGTAATCATTCTTTTTCATTCATGCATGCAAAGTAATATGACTGGGTTGGTCCTCAATATACATATATGTTCAGAACTGGCCCTGTGTAAGTTCTTTTTCCACGGTAGTTAAGGAATAATGTGTGGGACACACATGGGCCCTTTAAGAGATTTCGTATAAAGAATTACTTCATTAATTTCAGACTAAATGAAAGCCAGTGTATGTGTTTTGCTTTGCTTTCCTGTAAAAAATTGGTCAGAAATTTATAGCACCAAAAAAGCTGGAAATGGAATAAAGGATGTAGAGTTATGATTTAAAGATTACTCTTATGTCTGTAGTTGGTCCAAGACAATGTCACACATGTTGCTTTCATTTGGACAAGAGTAGGCATTTTTATAGATGATGATAGGACAGGCCCCTTATGTGGGCCCACACTTTAGTTCCTCACTCTCACAACCTACGTAGCAGTTACTGAATAATAGGTCTTGGGATAAACAAGTGAATAATAAGTCTGCAAGGGTTAATTGTTTGAATTAAGAAAGGAGTCTTAAGTCTCTCTCTCTCTCTCTCTCTCTCTCTCTCTATGTCCCTCAGTTCCAGGGCCGCGCAAAAATCAGACAAGCTCCCACTGATTATTACTGCGAGGCTTTGTGGGCGGCTGTGGGGCCGCAATTAAAATGCCTCTAGAAAGAAACAGCCGACCACATCTGAGCTGCCCCCCCCCACCCCCTCCGTCGGGATCAAACCACATGAAGAGTGTCTCTCTCAAGAAATGGTCACCAGAGCAGCAGGCTGCTCCTCCACCATGGGCCACCAGGCCACTCTCAAAACCGGGGGTGCCAAACAGGACAGCCTGGTGATGTATGGACAAGGAATTGGGTGGGGAGGGGTAAGGGGTAGTTTGGGAGGGGACGAATTAAGGCCTCATTCCCTCGAGGTTTGGTTTGGAGTTGGGGGGGGGGTTGCATTTGAGTGACGCTGTCGATGGCATGTGCTGGTGTTGCGCCAAAGGGCGAAAGGAGATTTGTAGATGATGGCGCTAATTACGAGAATGGTAACCATAATGCGAGCAAGATGGAAGCAATTTAGGCATGGAGTCATGTGTGCCTCGCTCTTCCACCCACTGCCGCGACGCACCGCCAAAATGAGCGGCAGCTAGCGCGGGAGCTGGAGCCACTGAGCCGTGTTCATAGTTGCATGGGAGCATAGCGTGGAGGGAGCAAGTGAGGTGACCTAGGTGCTCACCCTTAGTGGTTTTGCTCACCCATCTGGTGATACCAAAAGCATCCAGCAATTGTATATGAATTAACATAGCTCACTGAAACACATGGAGAAATTCTGTCTAAAGTGCCGATTCTAAACTTTTTGATGTATACCTTGTGGTCGTAAGTAGAAGAAAACGTCTTTTATGGTTGGAATTGGGTGAAAAGTCTATTCGCAGGTGAATAGTGTTGGTGTGTTTAAAGTAAAGCAGTCTTTACATTGTTGCCATTATTTTTATGACATAACTATGTAATTATGTCATTACATTTGTGTAATTAAGTAATTACATAATGAACATGGAATACATAGGAAACCATGGCCTTCTAGGAGCAACAGCTCCCTTGGAGAAGAGAATCAGACACAGAACCAAGGGACTACAGGAAAACTGTTGGAGTTCTCTTCAGGTGAAGCACCAGTTCCCAAGTCGATCCCTTTCTGTCAAGTTATGTCGTAAGGCAGTAATAGCATCCGGTATCCTGTCTCTACCTGGGCCTTTAATGTGTAAGAGTATCTGACAGATAGTCAATGGAGGAGGGCAAGGTTTTTTTAGACTATTGTTTAGAAGGAGCCGACAAGGAAGGGACGCTGTGTCACGGCAAATTACTAAGGCTGCATTCAGAGCCACATATGCACCATACAGTACACACCACACTAATCACTGTATTACTAATGATATTTTGACAAAGTATTTGGTAGGTAGTATATGGTGTGAGACCCAGCCTAAGACTTGACTGAAATACTGAGAACCAGTGCCATGTGGTGGGAGTGGACTGCTGGAAACTGCAGGGTTATTCTGATAATATCCACCATCGTACACCTAGTAATAATACTTTGTAAGTGGATTAACAATGCTTTGCAGAAGCCATTTCTAACATGCATTCAAGTATTATGACATACAAACGTTGTAAGCTAGAAAATACAAAATCCATGTGTGTTAAAATGAACTAGAGGGAGTTTTTTGATGAATGAGTTGTTGAATGATGTGTTGAAAAGTGAACGGAACAGATTGTAACTCTTTAGCCAATACTTGTCTAATTTTTTAGACTCTGGAGTCATATCTGTATGCATCTGTTCGAAATGTGCTCCCTCGGCCACGTGTGTGCAGCTATGTGTGTTCAATTTGGCCATGAGTGGCCAACACTGATGTGATAGTGGTGCAGGCTGAGGGCCGTGCGCATGCCTACAGAGCCCACTGTGTAATTTTGGGGTGTATAATTGGCCCTTTTTGGATCGTTTCAAAAGCAAAAAGGTCTGCCCTTGCATGGCTTATGCTTTGTGATGCGGTTTGGTAGTATGTGTAGCAATGCTGTTCAGTATATTCTTAGTAAATGCTGTGTATGTAGTAACGCTATATGTGCAGTAAAGTTGTACTACTTACTACTTAGTAAATATGTGTAGTAATGCTATATGTCAAAGTATTTGACAGTAGTTGTAAAGCAGAGTATGTGTACTAATGCTGTACTTGTGTACGAGTAGTAACACAAAGTGCAGTAATGCTGTATATGTGCAGTAATGCAGTGCATGAGGTAATATTAAGTGCATAGTAATCCTGGCATATGTGTCGTAATACTATATATGTATAATGAAGCTATATAAATGTACTAATGCTGTATGAGTGAAGGGAAAGTGTATATGTGTATTATATGATTGTATGATAAATCTATAACACTATATGTGTAATAAAGCTGTATGTGTGTAATAATGTATGTGTAATACACTGTATATATGTAATAAAGATATGTGTAGTAATGATGCATATGTAATAACTGTATGTGTGTAAGAAAGATGTATGTGTGTAGTAATGCTCTATGTTCTATAGAGCTCTATAGAGTTGTATGCATAGTAGTGTATATGTAATAACACTGTTTATGTGTAATAAAATATAGGCGTGTAGTAATGTTGCATGTGCAATAACTGTATGTGTACAGTAATGCTGTGTGTAGTAATGTTGTATATGTAATAACACTGTGTGCATGTAATAAAGATGTGTGTAGTAATGCTGTATGTGTAGTAATATTGCATGTGTAATAACTGTATGCGTGTAGTAATTCTCTATATAATAACATTATATGTGTAATAAAGATGTATGCACAGTGGTGTATGTGTAATAACTGTTTATATGTTATAAAATGTATTTGTGTAGTAATGTGTGTAGTAATGTTGTGTGTATAATACTAATGGTGTATATGTGTAGTAATGCTGTGTGTAATAAATGTATGTGTGTAGTAATGCTGTATGTGTAATAACCCTGTGTAATAAAGATGTATGCATAGTGGTGTGTGTGTGTAGTAATGCTGTGTGTAATAATACTGAAGGTGTAATAACGCTGTAGATGTGTAATAAAGATGTATGCATAGTAGTGTATGTGTAATAACACTGTAAATGTGCAATAAAGATGTTTGTGTGTGGTGATGCTGCATGCATAGTAATGTTGTATGTGTAATAACACTGTGTATGTGTAATAAAGATGTATGTGTGTAGCAATGTGTGTGTGTGTGTGTGTGTGTGTGTGTGTGTGTGTGTGTAACACTGATCCCTCTGCATCATTGGTCGTATCCCTCTCTATTGTTGCGCGGAACCTCTTTTATTTCCGCAGACCAGGGAGATCTCACCATAGGAACTCTCTCTCTCTCTCTCTCTCTCTCTCTCTCTCTCTCTCTTCCTAGTCCTCCCCTCTCTCTCGCGGGGCAGATCCACTCCGCCTGTAGAGCAGAGAGGAGTGTGTGTGTAGACCAGTACAGGAGGGAGGGTGCTGAGCAGTAAGTAGCAGAGGAGACGTTTTCTGCCCTCATGCGCAGCGGAGCAGCTCGCTGTCGTGAATGGCGCGAGCGCACCGGGGCGCACCGTGCTGCTGAGCTCGTGGTGGGAGCGGGAGGCGCGCGTGCCATGCCACGATGGTGCTGATCGAGCTGCTGTTGTTGCTGAGCGTGCTGGGGCACGCGGAGCCGCGCAGGCGGCGGGACGCGGCTGCGCGCGGAGGGGTCTACGAGCACCTGGGGGGAGCGCCGCGCCGCAGGAAACTCTACTGCGCCACCAAATACCACCTCCAGATCCACCCCAACGGCAAGATAGACGGATCTCTGGAGGAGGACAACCCACTGAGTGAGTAACGCGCTGACTCGCGGAGGGGAGAGTGGAGCGCGGGGAGAGTTCACACCGCGCGCGCTCAGGAGTTTATACTCGTGGCGTGTGTTTAGTCAGAGTCACAGCGTAGCGCGGTCTGGCTGCTCGTGGTCAGTCTTGAACTTACGGGATAAGGTCACTTACAGCACTGCTTTTCCGAGTTTACTCAGCCTGAGGACGGTAGAGCTCACGCGACTCGAGCTTCTCCCGTCAGTCCGGTTCAGCTCTCCTTACTCACGTTATCAGCTCTGCAGCTCAGAGTTTGTGTTTACCCAGTTTCCCCGCTGGAGCTGGGACTCCTTCCATCGCACAGTCCCAGAGGCGCTTTCTGCTGATGCCGTGCTGAGCGCTGAGACGCTCTCGAGATTTCTGAGAGGATAAATGTTAAATATTCGAATTTAGCCTCCTGGTGTGTGTGTGTGTGTGTGTAGAGAGAGAGAGAGGCTCTCTGTGCTGCAGTATTGATCAGAGTAATAGCGCGTCTGGTAGCGGTTGGAGTAGAGTGTGGATATTAATGCTCACTGAAAGAAGGGAAACCTAAACACAGCGCAGCCTCAGGAGGAGTTTCGTTTAAAAAAGAGTCTAAAACATCTGTAAACACAGTATATTAACACTGGAAAAACACACAACATACACACGTTTTAACATCGAGAACTGAAATGGCAACGGAGACTAGACCTGTCTATCTATCTATCTATCTATCTATCTATCTATCTATCTATCTATCTATCTATCTATCTATCTATCTATCTGTCTGTCTGCCAGCCTCTCTGCCTGTCTTTCTATTTCAAAAGTCTTTATTAATTTAACCGCATTTATTTGCTTATTTAGGTCTGTTTATCTATTTATTTACCTGTCTATCTGCCTGCCTTCATGCCTGTCTTTTCTATCTATCTATCTATCTATCTATCTATCTATCTATCTATCTATCTATCTATCTATCTATCTATCGGTTTTCTTTATTTCTGCACGTCTTTCTTTCTTTATTTGCTTATATTTCAATCTATTTGCTTTTATTTATTTATTTAGATTTCGATCTATCTGTCTGCTTTAATTAGTGAATTAATGAATGTATTTGCGATCTCTATTATTTATTAATTAATTAATTATTTATTTGCTTATAGCGCCAGCAAAGGCGTTCCCAGAATGTTTCACTTCGCTTCTGAAACGCCTCTATAATGCCGTTATAATGCCTCTATAACGCCTCTATGATGCCTCTGTAATGCCCCATGTTATCATGTTAAGCTGACTGAGTGTCACTCGGGGCGTTTCCCGGTTCTGTGTGTTTAACGGCCGTTGGCTCGCGATGGGCCTGCTGCCCTCGTTTGTCCAGCAGAGGTTTCCAATTAGCCCAGCGCAAACAGCGCGAGGAGGCGCGTTTCCATATGAAACTGGGATTTAACAGACAGTTGGCCATAATGACAGAGCGCGCGGGGGTTTATGCTGGAAAAGGATGATTATTGGAGGGGTTAGAATGAAGAGAGCCATTAATCACTGCAGAGGAGCTGAATAAACATCCACTTAGAGTGGCGTTTACTGCGTGTGTGTGTGAGAGCGCGCGCGCGCGCGCGTGTGTGTGTGTATCTAATCTGTCAACACGTTTGCAGCTGGATGGCTTTGTGGGAAATTGCTCTGTAGGTTGTAACTCAATCAGCACAAAGAGGTATGAAAATAAACAGATAACGTCTGTGATAATCATACAAACCCAGGCTAAAAGTGATAATAATTCTGTCTAATTTGAAAAAGGATTAGATAGTAGAGAGGGATGGGAACCTCTCTGGGTTGGTCGCAAATCTCTTTGACCTGAGTCAAGGTTTAATTCCAGATCTGTCCAGCTCTGAGTATATCAGAATTTTGACAAGACACTTTTCCTGCTCATACTTGGACGGGTCATCTGTGGCACTGGGTCTTTAGAGGTTAAATGAGAGAGAGAGAGAGAGAGAGAGAGAGAGACATAGAGACAAAGAGAGAACTCTCATTAGATCTCATCTAATACCCCAGCCCATATGACATATTAATAGTTCAATGACAGAAAACTGAGGATGTTCTGAAATGCGCTGGGTCACTCAGCCATCTCAGTTTGAGCTGTTTTAATGGCTGCATTAATGGCAGAACTGTTAGATGCCTTAAACAGGCCTACTTTAACCTGACTTCCTTCTGTTCTTTGTAGGTATACTGGAAATCACAGCGGTTGACGTTGGAGTGGTAGCAATCAAGGGCCTGTTCTCTGGGAGATACTTAGCCATGAATGAGAAAGGTCGCCTATACGCCTCGGTAAGTGTTACGTCACGCTGGAAAAGCAGCCTGCAGATACAAAGCCACTAACAGGCTCAGATAACAGGCAGAGCAATTTGATTCCATCGCCACATGGTGGTGTTTTCATGCGTAACCAGCTTGGCCACATGTTGCGAGGGGTGTAGGTTTTAAGGTGCAATTGAAGAGAATAAACAGTGCTGAACCACAGAGAACGACATTCTGAACTGGACCTGCAGAGATTTGTGTAGGTTATTTTGAATACGAGGGGTGAAGGAGGTAGTTTTGGGTCTGTGTGGCTGTTTTTCTCTTCATGTCGTCCTTTACGTTCTGCAAAACAGCCTGAGTATTAGGCAGAGGTTGGGCTGCTACTGTGCAACAATAAAAGTACTATTACAAGAAGACATACTTCTAGTATAATCTAGTCATTTTGTATCTTCTCCTCCTTTCTGACATCCTTGAATGTCCCAAAAGCAAAATGTAAAAATATAAAAACATTTTTTAAAAATGTTTCAAAATATGTACGCTAACCCTCTTAAACTGCATAAGTAACTGTATTCTTAAACAAGTAACCACACTCTTAAAAATTAATATGTCAAAAAGGGAGAGAGAGAGAGACATAGAGGCAAAGAGAGAAACAGATGCGTTAGAAGAACCACTTTCCTTGGTTGGTTCTTCAAAACTGCTCAATTGAAGGTTCTTTGGAGGACTCAGAGTGGTTCTTCTATAGCTAAATAGAAGCATTTTTGGCATTTTTCCTTTTCAGAGTCCTGCTACTGTGAACAGCTATGACACTAATCTGTTTATCATGCAGTTATTATACATTTGAAGATCTTAAAAGGATCTGAAAAGTCATTACAGGTAATCCTTTTTGTTCTTTCAGGAAGTTTTCAATGAAGAGTGCGAGTTTGTGGAGCGCATTCACGAGTTAGGCTACAACACATATGCCTCACGGCACCATTCGACCACCCAGTCACCTGGCACCGGGGGCAACAAGAGACGGGCCCAGGCCAAGAAGCCATGGTACGTGTCCATCAATGGCAAAGGTCGGCCCAGGAGGGGCTTTAAGACACGGGGCACAGACAAAGCCTCTCTCTTTCTGCCCCGCGTTCTGGGCAACAAGGACCATGAGATGGTGCGCAGTCTCCTGGAAGGCCAGCAGCGCCGGACAGGCCACCGGAGGGTCCGGGTGGGCAGGGCTGAGCGTAGGAAGAGGAGGCACAGGGGCCACAAGGGCCACACAGGGAGGGATGACACTTAAGGACCAAAGCCCGAGTGGCCACCAAAGACTTTGGTCGTCAGACGCACCACGACTGACCGCTTTTGGGGGCCGTTCTTTCAAAGAGGAACTTTAACGGTGATGCTGCGGCTTTAGGTGTAAAAGTTAAGACGAGCGTTTCTTCCTTTTTTTTTATTCTTAATAATAAAGTCTTGCATTTGAGATGTAAAGATGTTTACGTGACCAAAACCTTTATCACTGCTGGATGTTTTAAGACATGCGCATCTGCAAGGGGTGTAATTATTGTATGTAGTTGTAAACAGTCATTTTTTTCCCCACTTTTAAGCAAATCGTTT
This sequence comes from Pygocentrus nattereri, assembly GCF_015220715.1. Taxonomy (NCBI): domain Eukaryota; kingdom Metazoa; phylum Chordata; class Actinopteri; order Characiformes; family Serrasalmidae; genus Pygocentrus; species Pygocentrus nattereri. The sequence goes on from NC_051225.1 coordinate 11,029,089, forward strand.
TTTATTAAAGATAAGATTTAGTTTGGATACAAGTGCTTGACAATGCCGAAGATGTGTTATATCATTGGACTACAAGACTTTCTAGCTAAACGGCATCCAGAAAAGCACTTTTGTTCAGATTACCATGTAAAGTAGGAGAGGAGCGTCCGGATAAAGCAGATTTTTAAAAGAACCTACATGTGATAGTCTACTGTCCCTAAACTGCAATGAAAAGTACTTTGTATATTACTAATGTTATGCATATTTATTTTGTCCATGTGTTGTTTAAGTTATTGATGACATAGTTTCTACAGTTTCAAAGTGTCAAAGAATATGACTGTTCAATAAGAATCACTGTCAGTGCCATTAGAATAAAACCACTTTGAGGGGAGATGAGTGAAAACGGACTTTTCTGGGTTGATATCCAATCCGTTGTCTAGAAGTTCATATAGAGATCATTGTTTGTGTGTAAAATTAGTTATGAAAGGTACTTTTATATATATATATTGAACACTGTAATAAGTGACAGTAATGCTAAAGCTGAGTTTATCAACACTGAAAGCTAAAGGTGGAGGAATGTCACCAATAAATTATATGGAAACATATGTACGCATATCTTGTTTGTTGCAAAACAAGGCTAAAGTAAAGTTACTTAAAAATGACCCAAGAAAACAAGTTACTGAAGTTACAGTTAATGTGATTATTATCACTGTGAAATTAGAGAGAACAGGGGGCTTTTGAAGGAATACACTATCTGCTGTATATTTGTAGCATTGACCATAATTTCCCTGTACCAAGCAAACAATCTGGTCACTCAAAACACTCCTAAAATAAAAGCCAGTGGGCAGTTGCTGCTTCAGTGTATGATACACATGCGTCACATGGACATTTGATGAAAAACACTAGAGTATTCTTTCAAAAATGGCAAGAGTTGATAGGAAATTTTCAGAACTTTCGCTCAACACAGTGTTAGAATTAGGCAGGAATTGCTTGTTGCGTACAGTGTATTTAAATGTTCAATGCGAAAACGTCCTAATTTAGAATGATCCAGCTCAAATACTTGAATAGCCCTTTTGAAATGACATGTTTTGTTGATTTTCTAAGTGAGAATATAACATTTTTCGCGCAATGGCGGTGCAAAATTTCTATTTACTTCTTTAACACTTTGCACAGGCCGCATTTTCGTTTTTCTACTTTTTCCTTCAGCAAATAAAGAACAATTATGCACTAAAATTTGTAGAAGATTTAGAAAAATCAACCAAACTTCTGCATATAACTGTAAGCTGCATTTATTTATAGTTATGGTTCACTTTTCATCTGTATTTTCAACCAAAAATATCAATGTTAAAGAATCAGTCAACTCTGTAAAATCTCAGTGGCAAATACTGCACAACAGCATATTGGTTTATTGTGACGTGACTGTTTCTCACAATCCTTTGACATCTAAAGAACCATTATCCACCTGTAAAATAAACATGATATGATTTGATTTGATTTGATTTGTAAAAGCGACCACAGAGGTACGCCAAAAACAGAGTGGGACCCTCTTGGCCCCCTTTTCTCCCCAGTCCATAGTACGGGACCTCATCTGAAAGAGAATCAACACTAAAAGGATGAAAATAGGCTTTCTATAGTTTCTCAAAATTGGAGAAAGGAGCACGCTTGATTAAAGGCAGAACTGGCTGAAGCTGGAGCAGGCCTGCGCTTTTGAAATCTATAGGAGAAAAGAGAAATGTTATCCTATACTTTTGTAAGTCCCAAAGCTTCCTGGCGTTGACAATAGCCCATCTCAGGGGGAACCTGGGAAGCAGTGTCGCCTGAGACATTCTTCAGCCTTTTTCAAAACCACCAAAGCCTGAGATGCGGAAAACAAGGCAATCCCCCGGTGAAAGAGAAAAGAACTGTGTCATAGAAAGTGTTACACGTTGCTATAGTTTGCCATGAATGCCAAACTCTAATATTACTTAAGAGGTATGCGGGACTTCAGATAACTGGAAACAAGTGAAAGAACCTTTGTGGTCCGTGTTTTCTGCAGCCAGTTACGCCTGCCCCTCTGTGAATTACAGGATCAGAGCTTTCTGACACACATCCTTACTATTTTTTCTGCTGTGTGCAGTGGTTTTTTTATCTCAAATTTTTCCCATATGTGTACATGTATAACATGGTAATAACCATTTTATAACTACACAGTTATATTATTTTGTTATGCACAGTGTCCAGGAGTGCCTTTGCCTTCCCTGGACATGCAATGTATAATGTATGCTTTATTAATTTTTGGGTTGGTCAAACCTGTCCACATGACTTCTGTTATACAGCAGACGACAGAGTAGACTAAAACTATCCTCAAATAAACGTGACGCTACTTCAGTGAGATGATGACACTTTGGAAGTTCTGAGTTCTCTATTGAGAATCTACGACGTTTATTAGGTGCTGTTCTTCTCTTTTGGGATCCTTTTGCGCTACAGTGAAATGCTAAGGCTCCAAAGTAAGAGGTGTGAGCAATAAGCTGAACCAACAGAGCTTTAAAGCATTCATTTCCTCATGAAGTATCATGATGTTTTATCATGCTTTGCAGTATTATATTTTTATTGCAATGCACACATAGTGTAGTGTTATTTTTATAAAGTTATTGATTCAGAAGTTTTACATTGTGAGTGTTTCTTCTTCCACTGCTTCCAATTTGAGACTTGATGTAAAAACAGTCTTCCTTCTTTTCTGTTTTTTCAATGTTCTTAATAGGCGTCGTCTGTGAAACTGCAACTCATTTGCCTAAAACAGTGACAAAACGCTCACGATAACATACCATGTGTGCTAAATATTACAGGATTATTGAATTTTAGCACATGTCTACTACCTTCAAAAGAAATTATAGGCCAGTTTCCCAGACACAGCGCAAGCATCAATGGGGATTCACTTATGTCTAGACTTAAGCTTAGTCTGCGTCTGGGAAACTGTCTATAAATTACTGAAATGGAACTGAAGAAAAAGTAGATCCCTTACAAAAATACTTGTGGCAATGAAAGTTACAAAACTGCAAAACCATCAAAGTTGTACTTAATTGAATAAATGGAACTATTTATGATCCGCCTTAGTGGTCTTGATGGTGCAGTGGTGCCTATAAACTATGAACATAAATGCAGATTTAGCCCAAAACAAGCAAACAAACATTTGTGTTCAGCAGAGTCAGAAAGTTTGTTGTTCTCTTTGCTCCCTGGCCTTAATAGCTATTGAGGCACACAGCGAGCTGATTAGTTCAGTGGCAGAGAGGCTCCTGACCTGCGCACCCTAAAGCCCCTCATTACTGACCTTGCGTAGCCTGCACCAAAAAAAGGAGGCAATAAATGGGACAAAGTACCCCCAAAGTCCTAAACCAGTAAAGTGGATATATTTTTATATACATATATGTATGCATGTTTGTGTGTGTGTGTGTGTGTGTGTGTGTGTCTATATATATATATATATATATATATATATATATATATATATGTTTGCTGATTTTTAAGTAAGTTGACACATTCTCTCCATGGAACAAAGAAATATTTAAAATAAAAGTTTTGCACACAGTTTCTGTTTATTTGCTCACTTCAACATATTGGATGAAATTCGAACATGAATGCAGAGGCCACATTTTATATATATATATTTTTTTCTAATATCTTACATAAACATTTTGTGCACTATTAGTTCTCTGTAGAGCATATATATATATTTATATACATGTAAAATGTAAAAATTCCTTCTACTTTACTGTTACTTTACAGTGATGAATGGACCAATAGAAATATTTCAAAACTTTTTTTAAACAAACACGCATTAAACTTAATGTTTTTTCCTTCTTCTGTGAAGTTATCATTTCCAAAATATAAGGCTTTGTAAGAATAGTGACGATTAAGCATCATCACTTGTATGTATACCAGCATATTTGAAAAGTTGTTCACAGTTCAGTCCATCACTCAACTCCGCTTTCCTAGAGTGACCTAAAGCACTGGGTTGACGATAGTGTGGAAACTGTTCCAATTAAAATCACGGCTATTCAGGCCCAGTCTGGCCCCAGGGGCTCAAAGGGCCGCTCCTCGTGCCGGTCTAATTGCTCTGGTCAGGAATTCCTCTGCTATTGACCCACTGAGGTCTGGGGGGCTTTGTTGGTGCAGACAGGCCTCCTGCTGGCCATGTGCACGGTCTTCCATACACAGCTGACCTCTGCTGACCTCTGCACTAAGGAACTTGTCATGAAACCACAACAAGGCACAGTAATCTGAGCTTTAGTAGAATTCATCCCCAGAAGACTTCATCATAACCTGCTGCCAACTTGACTGTTAATATTATTTGAGATTACTACTGTATGCGCAGTCCTCTGCAAAGGTCTTAGGCAGCCGAGAAAATAGTTTAAAACTATTGATCTCAGCAGTAAATGTGTTTATTTTCTTCAGTAAAATACAAACATCGAACATTATCTAACATTAGAACACATACAAATCAACAGAACAACAGCCATTTTTAGAAGTTATCATGTATCATAGTTAGAAGGATACAGTTAGTAGGTACTTACATATATATCATTGTTGTCGGAACAAAACCTTGTATCTCCAACATTAGAACTTTACAGGAGAAGGAAAAAACCTGCTTTACCTTTAATTTAAGTCAATGGAACCAGAGTTTTTTCCCAGTCATTTTGGGTCATTTCTGTTGGTCCAGGCAACATGAAATTGACATGCAATATATAGGACAACATATACTTTTCAAATTGTGTAAGAAACTGGAAAACAAAAAAATGGAGATACAAGGTTTTGTTCTGACAGCAGCGATGTATAATTTAAAAAGAACATAGCATTACATAATAAAACACAAACCGAAATCCAATTTGGACAGCTTAAAAATGTTTACAAAAACAGAAAGCAATGATTAATAAATTGTGTTTGTTTAATAAAAGCATAGCATTTTAGAATACAGCATTTTATGTTTTACCTCATGAACTTTCCTGTTTTTTGGGAAATTTACATTCATTCCAACTTTAATGGTTTAAAATATTTGGGATAGGTACATGTTTACCACTGTGTTACATCATTATTCCTTTCAACAACACCTATAAAGCATTTGGGGACTAGCGAAAGGCCTTTATTGTCATATTTTAATCTTAATAATGAAACACATTTTCAATGGGAGACAATTCTAGCACCCACATTTTCTGATTCTGCAGTAATGCTGTTATAACACATGCAATGCCTTGGCATTGTCATGTTGAAATAAGCATAGGCGTCCCTGAAAGAGACATCATCTAGAGGGCAGCATATGTTGCTCTAAAACATGTTCAGCATTAATAGCACCTTCACAGATCTACAGGTTTCCTATGAACCCCTTAAATTCCCAGGCTTATTACATACAAAGGCTTATGATTCAGTAACTACAGGGACTTCAATGCAAATGGGCTGAGCTGTTGTTAGGTTTTAGAAGCATGTAATAAAACTTTGGGCCTGCTGGCAGACAATGGCCAGGTAAGTTGTTTAGGCCTTGGGCTTTTGAACTTTACACTGGTAACAATATGGATTGTCTTTTTCTTCCTTATAGTGGAGAGCATAGCATCCATTTCCATAAACAGTCTGAAAGGTTGACTTGTCAGACCACAATATACATTTTCACTGAGAAGATGAGCCTCCAGAGAAGTCAGCAGCATTTCTGGACATTGTTAACCTATAGCGTCCACTCTGCATAGTACAGACTTGTATATGTGGATGCAGCAATGAACAGTGTTTAAAGTATTCCCAAGCTCTTGCAATGATACCCACCACAGAAACATGCTGGTTTTTAATGCAGAGGTCAAAGGTCATGGGCATTCATTTTTGGTCTTCGGACTGTTTATATCTTCTTGAAAAGATTTCTTCTGATTCTTTGAATCGAAAATATTATGTACTATAGAGGATGAAGTACCTAAAATCTTTGCAAACCCTTGCTGAGGAACATTATTTATCTGCTGATGCCTCGACCCATCCTTGATCGTAAAGGACTCGGCCTTTCCTGGAGACTCCTTTTATATCCAGACATGACTGCATCACCTGATTAAGATGTTTTCTGAACAATTCACAATGTTCCTTGCCTTAAATTGGCCCTTCCCAACATTTTTTGGAATGTGTTGCAGGAATCAGAATGACCACATTTTCAGAACGAGCATTTTTTTACAAAGTTGACAAGTTAAAACACTGGCTGTGCCCTGTTTTTGTTCAACTACAGGTCAAAGTAGATTTAAAAATCACTGCTTTCTGCTTTTATGTGCATTTTACCTACTGTCTCAACTCTTTGTGGAATTGGGTTTGTACATTTAGGACATAGACTCTTACATATACAGTTGCATGCTAAGGTTTGAACATCCCCAGTCAAAGTACAAATTTTGTTTATTCGGTGAAAGTAAGTTAACACATTCTCTATAGAGAACACAATTACTTTTTTTTTTTTTTTTTTTTTGCTGAGCTTCACGTATTGGAAAAAGTGAACCATTAAATGTGCCTCACATTCTTGCCCAGGCAACATTTCAAGCCTTATTTTTAAGAGTAATTATGCATTAAAATGTGCAGAAGTGTGTTCTCTATAGAAGATGTTACTATTATGACTTACTATACTTTGACCAGGGGTGCCCAGACTTTTGGGCCATTGCAATCATCGTTATTATTGTCCGTTGTCTGCATTCCTACTTTTTTTTACTAGGATTTTGTGTATCCCAGGTTGAAGTGTAAACACTGAAAGATGAGTGTAAATAGCTACAGCCAATGAAAGGAGAGCATGTTTGGTGTTGTCTGCAATTTCCTGAAATGTCCCATAGGGGGAAGCACTGTGTATCTGATTCTCAACTGCCCGGACAGCAGCTTCAGGAATCGTGAAAACCGAAGCAGCATCTCTATGAATCCCACACAGCACGAGCTGCGGGGGCAATAAGGGCCAGGTGTGTGGGGTGGGGTGTGGAGAGTGTGTTTGGTGGCGATCTCCCTTACAAAGATCAATGGTGCGTCCTTAAAGAAGGCAATCTAACAGAGACTTGCTGATTGCCCTGGGTAAAATCACACTACAGGAAAGCCAGTAAAACAGAGGCCACTTTCTCAACAAGCTCCAGAACAGTGAATAATAAAAGCCTGATCACAATGTAGTGATTGCGCATGCTCAGGAGCAATTCGGGCTTAGATTTGACTGAAGAGCATTGCAGATCTTTATGGGCTCTATTTGGGTCGATTGCAGGATTTACTGCTTAAGTGGTTTAGCTGATGTTGGAGGAAATGAAATAAATGCTTCTCCTGAGTTCCAGATCGCTGTGATTCCCATCTCTGAGTTTTAGCACAAAAGCAAGACGGAATAAACTCTAACTTACTGAGGAAGCTCATTCCCGCCAGAGGATGAAGGTCGCCTGACATTTTTGTCTCATTCTCTGTTTTTGGCAGAAGTATGGTAAAATTTTGACGTAATATCTCGAAAATCCTATTACCTTTAAATGTTGACTTATTATGTCTAAATATACATTTATTTACTCAAAATTAATTATTAATTTTATTAATAATTAGACTTATTATTTCGAAATATTAACTTATGTTTTAAAAGAATTATTTGCTATGCATGTCAAAAAAATGAATTAGTAGCTCAAAATAATGACTTATTTTATCTACATTCTGAATAAAATAAATAATGACTTCTTATCTCGACATTATGAACGGCTTTCTTGAAATGTAATAATTCGTTTTTGACGTGTAGTAAAATTGGGTCTTTACAACTCACAATCTCGAGAAAATGTGATCAATTATTTTGAGACGTTGTCATTTAAAAAAAGTCTTTATTTTAAAACCTTAAGTAATTAAAAAAAAATATGTCATTGGTTTAAAAGTTGGTCATTTTTTTAAATAAGCCATTATTTTAAAACTTTGTGATAAAAAAGTAATTATTTTAAAACCTAGTCATTTTTGAAAAATGTCATTAGTTTAAAACGTTAAGTGATTTTTAAAAAATCATTATTTTAAAGACTTGTCATTTAAAAAAGTCATTTTAAAACCTTGTCATTTAGAAAAAAAGTCATTATTTTAAAACCTTAAGTCATTTTTTAAAAATAAGTAATTGTTTTAAAACCTTGTCATTTAAAAAAAGGCATTTTAAAGCCTTAAGTCATTTAAAAAATAAGTAAATAAATCATTATTTTAAAACCTTAAGTCATTTTTAAAAAGTCATTTAAAGCCTTAAGTCATTTAAAAAAAAGTCATTTAAAGCCTTAAGTCATTTAAAAAATGTCATTATTTTTAAACCTTAAGTCATTTAAAAAGAATTAGTCATTATTTCTAAGGCAAAATTATGACTTTCTGCTAGCGACAAAAAAAGGAGGGATAAACGATTTTTTGTCCTCTTCATGGCGGGAATGAACAGCAAAGCAGCTGAAATAAATCAAATGTTCAGATCATTCATTTCCAGCAACGACGAGAAAAATCACTTTTCGGAAAAATGTTCACGGAATTAAAGGAACGTTCAGGTGGAGTCGCCGTGTTTGACTGCAGCACCATGGAGAGCGGCAGCGCGCGAGCAGTATTGTTATTATTGTTATAATAAAAATAATTATTACTATTATCATTTTTTAAGATAACGGGCAGTTTCACTGAGGAGTGACCGCTGATTCGGTCAGACCGTCCTCTGGTCATGTGCACGCTCCTTTCTGCTGAGGTCACATCGCGGATTGAAGAACGCGTTTCAACTTTAATCAGGGCTAAAATGACGTAAGACTCTGGCCCAAAGCAATAACGGAGGGTAAGATGCCCACCTATCACACACCCCTGTGGAAGAATACACCCGGAGAAGGGGCCACAGAGCCCACTCGCTGCGAGTAAAACAAATAAACCCCAACAAAAGATCGTTTTGATCAGCGTCCTGAGCAGCGACGCGCTGAGGACCAACCTCGCAAAAAAGCAGACAGATAAAGATCAAATGAAGACAAACGGCGCGTTTCTGTGTGCAGAAGACGCCCATCAGCAGGCAGCCGCAGTGGAGCGTGCAGCCTCAGAGCGGAGCAGCCCCAGAGCTGCGGCCAGGGGACACATTTGGGTTTGAAGTGTTGGAAATAAAGAAGGGGGCTCTGACTTTTACACAATGAGGCTTAGCCAGACGTGAACGTGAGAAAACGTGCTCATGCGAATCATTGTCTCATAATGATGAAGGCGAGAAATTGCCATGTATTAGCTGAGGGTGGTCTAACGTATTATTATTATTATTATTATTATTATTACTATTACTTCCCTATATTAAAAAGTGATATAAAACTAACCAAAGACAACAAACATCATAATTTCATCACCTGTCCATAGTACTGTATGATCTGAACCATCATTAGAAGACAGAGAAACACAGACAGAACAGCAGATATAGAAGAGATACTCATTAGATAGATAGATAGATAGATAGATAGATAGATAGATAGATAGATAGATAGATAGATAGATAGATAGATAGTGTTTCAGTTGCAACACAAATAATTGCTCATAGACGTACATACACTATATTGCCCAAAGTATTCGCTGCTCTGGCTTCACTCACATATGAACTTGAGTGACATCCCATTCTTAATCCAAAGGGTTAAATATGATGTCAGCCCACCCTTTGCAGCTACAACAGCTTCAACCTTTCTGGGAAGGCTTTGTTTATGTGTTTATGGTCAGACCAGTCAAGTTCTTCCACACCAAACTCACTCATTGCTTTATGGACCATGCTTTGTGCACTGGTGTGCAGTCAAGTTGGACCAAAATTGGTCCAAAATCTCTTGGTCTGCTGAAGCATTAAGAATTACTTTCAGTGGAACTATGAGGGGCCACGCCCAACTCCTGAAAAACAACCCCACAATATAATCCCCCCTCCACCAAACTTTACACTTTGCACAATGCAGTGAGACTAGTACCGTTCTCCTGGCAACTGCCAAACCCAGATTTCGTCCATTGGATTGCTAGATGGAGAAATGTGATTCATCACTCCAGAGAACACGTCTTCACTGATCTAGAGTCCAATGGTGGCACTTTACATCACTGCAAACAATGCTTGGTTATGTAAGGTTTGGATGCAGCCGCTCGGCCTTGGAAACCCATTCTATGAAGCTCTCTATACTGTTCTTGAGCTAATGTGAAGGCCACATGAAGTTTGGAGGTCTGTAGCGATTAGCACTGCAGAAAGTTATTGACCTCTGTGCACCATACGCCTCAGCATCTGCTGACCCCGCTCTGTCATTTTACGTGGCCTACCAGTTTGTGGCTGAGTTCCTGTCATTTCCAATCACTTCCACTTTGTTATAATATAATAACTGACAGTTGACTGTGGAATATTTAGCAGTGAGGAAATTTCACGACCTTCCTATCACAGTACCATGCTGGAATTTACTGAGCTCCTGAGAGCGACCCATTCTTTCACTAATGTTTGTAGAAGCAGTCTGCAGGTCTAGATGCTTGCCTTTATACACCTGTAGCCATGGAAGTGATTGGAACACCTGAATTCAATGATTTGGATGGGTGACTGAATACGTTTGGGAATATAGCATAGTTTTAAAAAAGAACAATAACATTTCTATGTTTAATATGTTGTCTTTGTAGTATTTTCCTTTGAAAATATGGTTCACTTTATGTGCATGTCATTGCATTCTATTTTTGTTCACATTCAACATTTGTTCATAGACCTGTGGCCATGGAAATGATTGGAACACCTAAATTCAGTGATTTGGATGGGTGAGTGAATATTTTTGGCAATATAGTGTATAGTGCAGAAAAATTGAAAATACAAAAACTACAACAGAAATAAAACAAAAGTATATCAACAGACAAAAAATAGACAGACAGATTGACAGAACAGAAAGATAAAAGAAGGACAGACATACATGCACAGACAGACAACTGAACAAACAGACTAAAAATTAGGGAGACATATAAAAGGACAAAAAACAAGTAAAGCAGACAGACAGACAGACAGACAGAGGGACAAGGACATAGATAAACAGAGAAACATACGGACACACAGACAAACAAACTAAACAAACAGGGAGGCAGACAAACAACAGGACAGACAGACTTAGACAGACAAAGACAGGCAGTCAAGGCAGCTAGACTGACAGAGAGACAGTCAGTAAGACAGACAGACAGCCAGGAAGCCAGGCAGACAGACAGACAAACACACAGAGAAACAGAAAATCAAGAAAGACAGACAGTAAAAACAGACAGATAGAGAGATAGAGAGTGGGACAACAAGTCAGCCACCCTTCCAGACACACAGATACACAGACAGACAAACAGACATGCAGAGAAACAGGCAGTCAAGAAAGACAGACAAACACTCAAGACAGACAGATGGAGAGACAGTCAGACAGCTTGCCAGCCACCCACCCACCCATACAGAGAAAGAGAAACAGACAGTCCAGAAACACAAAGATGGACAGTCAAGACAGACAAGTGAAGAGACAGAAAGGTAGACAAACAGACAGACAGACAGAGAGACTGACGGTCAACAAAGAGAAAAAGGCAATAAGACAGACAGACAGAGAAACAGGCCACTAGACAGACAGACAGACAGCAACACAGACCAACAGAGCAACTAAACAGTCTCTTAACACATACAGACAGAGAGACAGGCAAACAGGGCTAGAAAGACCAGGCAGACACATAGAGAGCCAAGATAGACAAATGGAAAGACAGACAGACAGAGAGAAAGACAGTAAGAGAGACAACAGACAAGAGAGCCAAGATAGACAGACAGACAGCTGGACAGACAGACAGACATATAAACAGAAAGATAGACAGACTGAACAGAAGATAGAGAACCAAGACAAACATATGGAAAGACAGACTGCTAGACAGTAAGACAGACAAACAGTCAGACAGACAACTAGATAAACAGAGATACAGATAGCAATGACAGACATAATGAGAGAGACAGTGAGAAATCATTGAATTCAGGTGTTCCAATCACTTCCATGGCCACAGGTGTATAAAACCAAGCACCTAGGCCTGCAGACTGCTTCTACAAACATTAGTGAAAGAATGGGTCGCTCTCAGGAGCTCAGTAAATTCCAGCATGGTACTGTGATCGGACGCCACCTGTGCAACAAGTCCAGTCATGAAATTTCCTGGCTACTAAATATTCCATAGTCAACTGTCAGTGGGATTATAACAAAGTGGAAGTGATTGGAAATGACAGCAACTCAGCCACAAAGTGGTCAGCCACATAAAATGACAGAGCAGGGTCAACGGATGCTGAGGCGCATAGTGCGCAGAGGTCGCCAATTTTCTGCAGAGTCAATCACTACAGACCTCCAAACTTCATGTGGCCTTCAGATTAGCTCAAGAACAGCATAGAGAGCTTCATGGAATGAGTTTCCAAGGCCGAGAAGCTGCATCTCAGCCTTACATCACCAAGCGCAATGCAAAGCGTCAAATGCAGTGGTGTAAAGCACCGCCACTGGACTCTAGAGCAGTGGAGACGTGTTCTCTGGAGTGAGGAATCACGCTTCTCTATCTGGCAATCCGATGGCCGAATCTATGTTTGGCAGTTGCCAGGAGAATGATAATTGTCTGACTGCATTGTGCAAAGTGTAAAGTTTCGTCGAGAGGGGATTATGGTGTGGGGTCGTTTTTCAGGAGTTGGGCTCGGCCCTTTAGTTCCAGTAAAAGGAATTCTTAATGCTTCAGCACCAAGAGATTCTGG